>NC_045483.1:8792563-9092563 GCF_009650955.1 Corvus moneduloides
CAGAAGGGAGTGTAAAACAGAATGAATTTGTCCTGCGACAGCTTTTTTTATGTTGTTTTGCATTTGAAATTTCTAGGAATCTGCCTTTTCAAGTTAGGGCCTGATCCTGGTAACTAACTGTAAATGGGAGTTTTGAGTTTTGCTTGTGAAAGGACTGCAGAGTCTCTGACTGCATTCAATCAAGTCTGCTGTCTGCTGGACCACAGGCAGGGAACAAGGTTTTGTCTTTTTTATCAAATTTGTATGTCTGACAAGAATTGACTCATTTTTGCCAGTGATGTTGCTATTTATCTTGATGTTGAAATTGCATCCACTTGGCAGAACAGAGATAAGGAAATCTGACTAAAAAGAAAGAAAAGGGTAGTAACTGTTAAGTGCAAAATATTTTCTCAAAAATATCAAGAAGCACTAAATGATTTCTCCTAAAACCTGAAATACCATACTGCATGCCAGGAATAAGCTTCTTTTCCCCTCTTTAAATAAGTTTAACTCAAAGAAGCAGGTACATATTTGGAAATACTTTTATCAGCTTAAAATATATGAAGGAGAAGAAATCTGGAGAGCAGCTAGCTCAGCTTCAGCAAAAGCATACCTTAACTTTGCTGCTTATAAGAAAAGTTGATCTGTGCTCAGGTAAACCCCTGGGTTTGAAAAGAAGAAACAGATTTTACAAAACACCCCTTCTATTTTATTTTCCCTTGTCACTTCAGTACGGAAATCCCAGCGATCATCCCTGCTATTCATGTGTTGATATTATCAGAGGTTTATAAAAAAAACATGTCTGATGAATTAAAACGTGACTGGCCAACAGCAGCAGCCCAACTGACCACAGGTTAGCGAGGGGGATGAACTATGGTTGTGTTTTTTTAAACCCCACGCTGTCCTTGGAACGGAGGCTGCATTCGGCGCCATTAGATACAGCTACGGTGCTCTTGATCTATTATTTACAAAGAAAAACCCTTCACTACTTAAGTGGCCCCTTCTACTTCAACCTTCAATTTCAGCTGCATCAAACAACTGGGGGGGGGGGAGGATGAGAAGGGAGGGGGGAAAACTTGAGTTCATAATATAATTCTATGCAAAAGAAAATTATACTCGAGTAGAGAAAATACAGAATGCCTGGAATAAGGTTTTGCATCCAAATTGCAGAGCTATCAGCTTCATCCTGAAAAACTAAAATTATAATAATCTTAGTTTTTATTAAAACTGTGTGAGGTTTTAAGGAATTTATACACAGATGCACAAAACAATTTAGCTTCTCTTTAAAAAGATGAAAGACTGAATAAGAATTGCAGGACTTCTCATTGTAAAAAATCACCATATTTCATTAAAAAATAATTTTGCATTAAATTCTGTAATTATCAAGACTATTCTTTAAGTCATACTGCATTCAATCTAATTAGAAAGCTTAGATCTCACCTTTGTACTGAACTTTCAACTCCTTGATGCCAATTAGAAACTATTTTAAATGAATTTCCCAATTAAAGTGACTCCTGTGATCAATTCTGACAGAAGATAAAACCCAGAATTTTCAGGGAGGGGGGGGAAAAAAAAAAAAAAAAAAAAAGAGAGGCATAGAGATGTACAGCCTATCTGTATTTCTGAAAATATTTTGAATGGTTTTTGCATGCTTATTATGATGAATATCTCATCTCCTATGCCTGAAACTTCCTCTCAGAAATAGCTTATATCAAAAGTGTTTAAACTGCAATTAGTATTGTTTCATTATTCAGCACGTTTTCCATTTGCAGTAAATACCTTGTTTTATTATACTCTATATTTGGTTCTCATGCTATAAACTATCACATTAGATGAATTATAAATGTAAACTATTAACAGTTTAGATTCTTTTAAGTTGTTATCAATTTCAGGCTTTTGACAGCTTAAAGGAAATTCTGCAAACATACCTCCTCTCCTCTAGAAAACGGCTTCTATAAAGCCAAGAGCCACCTTACAATTAATAAATGGCTGTATTCTCCCTTTGTGGAGAACAAAATTAACTGAAGTTTCCCATATAAAAGACCATATAATTAACATTAGTAAAATGTGGCGAGATATTCCGACAGCCTAATTATATCAATGAGTCATCTAACTCCTGTTTGTATCAATTCAATTTATCTTCATTTCAATCAGTGCAGCCTGACGGATAGGTATCATTAGAGGTGACAAAGCCTCGCGCTGCAGAAAAGCGCAGGACAAGGCGATATCCCAGATAAGGCAGCCCGAGACCTCCTAACGCGGCGTAGCTGGAAATGACTCCTTGTATACACATCATTGCCTTCACTAAGGGTGTCTACAAGTTATCATTAGGCACATTCATTGTTAAAGACTAACCAGGTCAGTGTTTCTGATCAGGTTGCAAATTAGACCAATTGAAGTGTTCTTAACCTACAGACTGGTGTCAGTAAGGACCTAACGGTGCTGAAGCTACATAGTAATGTGCACGAGCACACCACCATTACTGCACATTTCATGCTGAACACAAACAGATTTAAGCAAAACGATTGGCGAGGGGTGTGTATAAAGAATACAAATTACACAGGCGACATAATGCTGTTGTTTTAGTGCAATTTTGATGCAAAACAATTGCTCATCGGCAAACATATTAACCAAAAGTGCAGACTTGAGCAATGAGAGCATTAGAGGTACAGATAAACATGTCATTATAAAGCCAAGGAACTAACAACGCATTTCTATTTCAAATTATAATCCCGCTGGCTTTCCATATAATAGTTAAATAATAGTTTTCAGAAATACAAATGATGGCTAAATGAGGGGTTTAAAGTCTGATCTAGCACGAGCATTATACTTGGCTGAAAAAGCTGATGTTGGGAAGGAGGGGGGAAGAGTAAAATCGTTTCACTTTCCACACTTAACTATTTTTCCCTCCATTCTATTTTCCTGTATGAATTCTAGATGCAGCAAGGGTTGCATCCTGCGTGGTCTCATCAGTGGGGCATGGCACACTAGTCAAACCAAACCCCCAGAGCACCAGCATATAGAAAATACCTGCATGAAGTTAGGCTTTTGTTTTTCATGTAATAAACCAGCATGCGAGGCATTCATCTGAAGCATGTAAGCTATCAGTGCTTGCCTGTTTGACTGCTACATGTTGGATAAAATGGGCATTGTTTTTGATGGGCTATTCAAGGATTTTTATTTGGAGAACTTCCTCCCAAGTTGGATCTACACAGATACAGCAGTTAATAGGTGTAGGGTTGGGAGCTGACAGGATACAGCCAAAATAATCAGAAACACACAAGAAAAAAAATCATGCAGGATGCACAAGGTTCTGCAATATAGCAATTCACTAAACAAATCTGGTATATGAATTTAGGAGTTTGGTGTTGCTTTTAAAAAAAAAAATATATCCCCATCAGCAAACAAAAGAGGTCTCCACACCAATGTCAATCATATATTTTCTAATCACTGCACAGAAGTAGGGAGGACATACAGAGAGCATGTCCATTAATCAATATGCAAAGAATACATTGTCTCAAGAGTATGTATTTATGGTTATAAGTTAAGATGATTATGCAGCATGAATTTCTGAGCTGGGAAACTCTTTATCAGCTAGCAAACGGGAAGCAAACCTCAATTTAAAGCCACGTGCGGTCATGTCCTTAAAGGCTACTTTAAGAATTCAAGTAGAATTAAGCGGAAATGAGTGACAAGGTGGAGAGGACATGGGACATTGCATGACAAGCAGTGACCAGCTGGAGCATTTCAGGTCAGCTGATAAGCAAACAGTATAAATTGTCTGACCTGGGTCATTACAACTGATAAATGCAAGGAATAACCTTGTACGTGCATTCAAAGCTGTCCACGGGTTACCGTAACACCCTGGATTGGTCTCTGTTGGGTGGACAACATATACAGAACAGTCCAGCACAACACACAGGAGGAGCCTCTCAACTGGTATTCAAACCATCAAGATGAGTTTGGACCATGCTGGAGCAGATTAGATTTGGAGACATCAAGAAGGGCTTCTAGTATTCACTCCACACCCCCAAACTGGTGACTAATACCAATTTTTCCCTCTACAGCACTCTCTTTGTATAAGCACACTCACAGCAAGTTAAAAAAAATGGAACAACCACAACTCCAAGTAAAACACAGAACAGAAGAAGAAGGAAATTAGAAAGTATCTTGTTAATTAAAAAAATAATTAAGTAAAAGCTTTTCAGACAACCTGACTCAAATTCTGAATGAGCTGCTTCGCAGTTTGGAGAGTCCAAGCCAGATGACGGTTACAAGCTCAAAACAAGTGTTATTACAGACTACTATCTAGACATGGGCCAAACTAAACAAGGCTTTGAAGATCTCCAGACAATGCTCTGAATGGGAACCCAATCCAAATTCTACCACTTGTTCTCATTTCAAATTCAACTCAAAACCAGAAAAACCTGGATGCTTTAATAACATGCACTTCTACATTTTTTATTCAGTATACAATGAGCACAAATACACACAAGCCAAAATAAACCAGTGAGCCAGGATCTTGAAAACTAACCTGAAAAGTGAAATAAAGATTGGGATGGATCTTTTTTGAAGCAGTTTTCCAGAGAAGGGCTACACACACACGTGCTGGATTATCTGTCTGCAGACTGCATGTGCAGTCAATTGCTATTACATACCTGCACATGTAACAGCAAATGTCAGTAGCTCTTACATAACATAACTTAAAACTTATTTCAGCCTTATTTTTCATGTGTTTACAACCTGGCTTCTAACTTTTGGTCTGGGGTGAAATATAGCTGTGCAGCATCTGTTTCCTGAAATATTCAATTATTATTTGAAATATTTAATAAATTAAAATTAATGTGTTTGGGGCTTTTCAGAGAAACCCGCACTCTCTGTGGAGAGGTGGGGCTCTCAAAGTGTTTAGAAAACTGGCATAACCTGGATTACAACCCTTTTTCTATGGAGAAGAGAGGCAGTACCACTCCCTTGCACCATCCCTGAGTGCTGAGCTAGATGGACTATCTCCCAGTAAAGACACAGTTCTTGGCATTTCTGCTGATTCTGTTTCTACACACAGGAAGCATGGAGGCACTCTAGAGCTAGAAGTTGTCCAACAGCAAAGGATCTAAGTGGCAATTCTCCTTAAGAGGGTGGCATTGCCAAAGGTCCTTCCTTCCTCCTTAAGCTACCTTCTCAAGATGTGGGAATTTTCTCACCTTAAAGAAACTCATCTTCACAACACTTCTTCCAGGCAGAGAAGGCCACAATCCTCAATTTACAAAAAGGACATGACATGGGGAAAACCATATCATTACCTCATTTGGCCATCAGTGGGGCAGGATCCTGAACCCACATCTGGAGCTAACCTCCCAGGAGCCATTCCATGAAAGTAATTATGTGTCTGACCTCAAACAAATAGTAGGAACCCACTGTTTAAAAATTCATTCTTTCTCTTCTTCTCTTATCCTGAAAATAACAAGGTATAAGGAGACTCAGCCATGGGCAGCTGAATGCAGTTATTTCTGCAAAAAGGTAAAGCTTTGAACCTTAACTGATGTGTAATAGTTAAATATGGTCACAGCCCCAGTCGCTATCCCAGAACAACCTAATGTCCTCTTTCTTCCCATTTCCTCCCTCCCCCAAAAGTCCAATTGTTCTGAGGGGATAGAGATTAATGATATTCATACTAGAATAACAGCTACAGGGGAAAAGCTAGCAAATATATTACAGGACCCAAATTACAGCAGTAAGAAAATACATCGTGCTGTGATGTAGAGATATAAATGAATTAATCCTGACATCTGTTTCTTTTGCAGAGGAATTAGTCATAGTTTAGCGCTGACCTTGCAAGAAGCATGCAAGGTGATCAACTAAAAATGGATAGTGGTGCCCCCCCATGTTATGGAGATAATACTCTTCAACCTCCCAAATCACACACTACAGGGTGTTCAACAAAGGTCACCCTGCTTTGTACACTGAAACTAAGAGCTACTGGACAGTCTGTGCATTTGATCCAGCACAGATCATCCAAAGGTCAGACAGGTACCCTGAGTCCCAGCTCAGCTACAGACTGTAGCAGCAGCCCAGTAGATTGCCAGACAGTCAGTTTTTCCTCTAAATTTAGATTTTTTTTTTTTCCTGAGCTCAGAAGAATGTTTTATCTGCAACTGCAACAATGTGCAAGAGATTACCATCACAAAAGCTATTTTCATCTGGTCAGGTGGCTTTTTTTCACAACACATCATGGTGCTTCCTGGCATTAAGACACTTGTCAAATCATCTTTGTGGCATATTTCCAGACTTAACAACCAAATCTTCGTGCACAAGTTTGGACCAATAGCTAAAAAGCAAACAAAGGCAGTGATCCTAGCAGGTTACAATGCTCTTGCCATATGCTTCCCTTCAGGCTCGCATTTTCTGCAAGATGTGAACTAGTGTCAGTAAGCTAGAACTGCTGATTGCATGCTAAGATTAATACATGTATTGAGGAACTTTGTGCCTCCATAGTGTTTCACTAATATTTTTAAAGAAAATACATTAGCACGGAAGGAAATGTGGTTCCTGCATAAACAGAGGAGCTATTTTTCAGAAAGACTCTAGAATCAGACACACATTGCAGGCTTGAAAAATAAACCCACACTCAATAGGCTTTTCTTAGTGAGCCCCAATGTCTTAAAAGGACAAAGAAATCCTGGTTTTAATGAACTCTCTAAGTAAGTTTTTACATTATATATTTTAGAAAGTGAATAAACCTGTTTTAACGTGATAGCTTCCATAGGGCTCAAGAGACATTCCAGTCTATTGTGTCGGCAGATTAACTCTATGCACCAAGGAAGAGGATACCAACATGTTCCATTATGCCCAACAACTGCAGAGATCTGCACAGATGAATGCTGTGCTTACACATGTGTGCTGAATCATCAAATGCCCTTTCCAGCAAGAACCCGTATCTCCAACTTCCAGCCTTCGCTGTGCAAGTTACTCAAGGCCTCGTTGCTGCAAAATGCGAGTCACCCTAGTGGAGACTCCTTGTTCGAAGGATGTTCACAGTCTGTGAGCTCTGCTGGAGGAAACAGCCACAGTGCAGGACACAACTGCACTGCTGCTTGCCCTGCACCTCCACCAGATGTTAATAAAACGTCAAGTACTGGCATCCAACCTGAACTGCCACACCCTTCTGACCTTACAGCTCAGAAAAATGGGGGAAGCCCCTTTTCCATGGGAGCCCTCCAGCAGATCCATGGGGTTGAGGGCAGCCAGCAGCCATGTTTTAAGCAGTCCAAGTTAGATGCATTGGATGACCTACACTGCAGCCCAGCACTTGCCTGACAGCTCTACTTTTGGTTAAACCACATTTTTTGGTTTGCAAATGTGGGAAGTGGGAATACTTTGGGTGAAACCTGGCCCCAACTAAGAATGAGAAGCTTTGAAACCCATTTTCCCTGAGGGCGGCATTTTGCACACTTTTTTTAAGTCAACACCAGGCAGAACACTAAGTAAAGGATTCCTCTTTGCATTTCACAGAAGAAGGTATTCAAATACTGGAGGCTATTAAAAAGGAGAACAACTTCATTTTCTTGTGCTTTCACTAACAGACTGAACTTAAAAACAATTAGAACCCCTGGAAAAAAGAAATTAAATTTAAAAATTCTAGTGTTTCAAGAGATTAGGCTCATACTATACATGACAGAGTTGCCCCTAGCCTGAGATTTTGTCAACAATTCTTGATATTTGGTCTAATTAGCTTCTGGGCTTCACCTTCTGCTTCCTCAGTGTGAGCAAAAGAAAATCTTTTATTTTTTTACAGATGCGGTTTTAAGAGGAAGCTGTTGATTTCCATCAGTCTTAGACCTTTACCCTGTAATATGGTCCTCAATGCAAAGCCCTGTCCTTCTATTAACGTAACAGACTCCCATGCTATGGGGCCCCACACAAGGCTCAAATATCCACAAAGAAAATACCTATGAATGACTCTTCCTACAGCTGATCTGGTAGAAATCCTTCCACCTGCAAAGACACGCTTTTGTGCACTGTCTCACTCTGAGATGGGCTGTGTGAAACCACAAAAATGCAGCTCCAACGGCACAAGCTCCATCTGCACTATGGAGACTATTAAGGCTAATCCAGCATTCCTAGACTGTGGTGCGAGACATTCCCAGTATAGACCTGCTCCAGCAGCACTCTGCCAGTGAGTTAAGTACTCTAAAACCATAACTTGTCTCATATTTCTCCCTGCAGCTGCGCCAGGTCAGGCGATCCCGGATGCTCTCCCGTGTCTTGCCCTCGCCTGCATCTTGGCCATGCAGCTGGTGGCCAAAACACACGGTGAGACGGACAGTGGGACTGACCCCAGCCAAGGCCATCAGCCTGAGCACTTTCAGAGTGGCTATTTTTAACTCAGAGCCCTTCTCTGATTTGGTCTCCCAACCCCAGCAGTACAGATGAGAGGATAGTTTATAACCCACTTGAGTAGGTCCAACCATGGGCAACAGCCCAGGTCTGCAGGTCTCTGTGGTTCACATCATGGCTTGTCTGATCCCACAGTGAAACAGTTTGGGAAGCTAAATCCACACACTGAAAAAAAAAAAAAAAAGATAAAGAAAAAAAAAAGAAGCCCTTCTCTGTCGAGTTATCTGTCACTACAGCTTTCCGAGTTAGCTGACAGGAGTCAGAAACACCAGCACTGGGTAGGGAGAAATGCAGCAGAGCCATAGTGAGGCCATTCCCTTCAGCTGCTTCAGTCTGATCCTGTATCAGCCAGAGCGCAAATCCATATCCCAGAGACAATCTGCATGGGGGGGGTGACTGCTGAAGCTGGCATGGGCACTGAAAGAAAAGCTTGTCAAACTATACCCTTGGAGCACACACAATTTAAACTGGAGAAAGCAAGCTTTAGCCAGCATGGCTTCACAACGTTTTGCCCTCCAGTGAGCAAAATCAACCATATCATCAAAAGCACAGTTTTGCTGGCATAATTGCATTTATGGAATCACCAGGGATTTTGCCTCAACAGCTACAGCAGTGTGGAAAAAAAACCCAAACCAAACACACACTTCATCAATATCTTTGACCAATGTAGCTGTGTTGGCAAAACTCTTCAGAGCAGACCTGGCCTGTATTGCTATCACAACTCATATCAGGAAAAATATTTTTCTCCTGCTTAGTTTAAGCTCTGCAGTTCATGCAATAGAAACCAACTTACTTTCACTTCTGCTTATATTCAATCCCCATTTTTCACAGGTTTGCAGATGCGACAGATTTCAAATACTGCAGGGGGGAGTTTAAAACCAGCTATCTTCCCCTTGAATAAGCTGTGTAGGTACAATTTTTCATAAAAAGGCGAGGGAATCCTGCCTGTGAAAAACTTTTGCTAACAACAGGAACTCACCAAGCAAGCACTCAGGCTTCTATAACCAGTTTATAGGTAGAGGTAGCTGCTGGCTAGCAAAGGAGCACCCTAATTTAGTCCCCCACAATTAGCAACTCTGTCACCCAGTCAAAGCTGATTGGCAGACCCCTGCTAGGATGATAAAATTAGAAAGTGTCTCTTCAGATGTTATTGGGAAAATTGCTTTGGGAGAGACGAGTCACAGCTGGTAGGCTGCAAGGCAAGGAATGAGCAGAGGTAGATGTGTGGGGATGATGCCCATCACAAGAACAAGCACAGGAGGCCACTAGCTGGACTACAGACACATGTGCTGTGTCACCTGGAGGGACAGGCTCCCTGGGTGACCAAGACTGTACCATACCCTCACACTAAAATTCAAATAAATCACTCCTGCAAGCTTCTTCTTTTCTGACTCCTGCTGAAGAGATGGAGCATGCTCAGCATGTGGTTGCTGAGCCCCTCCACACCCCTCACTCCAGCGAACAAGAGTGTCAGTGTGCTCACAGTGACACCACAGCAGCCCCCTGACTGCTCTGGCAGCATCCACACACCCCTGAGCAGCTGCCCAAACCTTCACTGCCTGCCCCAGGAACGTGGAGGCTCCACAGAGAGTTTCCAGGTTCAGCGAGTAATTTGGTGCCTTTTGGCTAGCAAAGGACCCCAGTCCCAAACAGGGGCACCAGCCCTGCAGCCCCCTCCAGCTGCCATCTAACGAACTTTGCCATCTGGCAAACTTTGGAAAATGCTCCATCCAGAAACAACTGCAGTATCTCGCTCCCTTGAACCTTTGGTGGCTTTCTTTGTCCCAGTTACTGGGGGAATTCACATGAGAAGAGCAACACTGTTTCCTAAAGATGAACTGCAAGTTTGAAAACCAGAGATCTTAAAGAGCTAAAATGGGCAATAGAAAATGAATGCAGGTTGAAGATTACCTCTCCATCATTTTACAACTGCAAAATGTTAAGGCAGAACTCATTTTCTGCTCTGCAGCTGGCAAATCCAGAGTTAAGGGCAAGACTGCTTGATGTGTGGCTTTTTTTTTTCCCCTGCTTTTTTCTTTTCCTTTTTTAAATCACTTCTCTGCTCCAGAGGAGCCTGAATTCAGAGTGGTGGGTACCTCTACAAAGCATAGACTCCATTTACCAGTATGGGGAAAAAGAGAGAAAGGGATTCTGTTAGGTTTCTTGAAAGCATCTGTGTTTTTACCAAGCAACTCAAATAATATTAATTAAACACCCTGTAGAGAAGAGAATATCAGCTCTAACTCAGTACCTCCAGCAATTCACACTGGGTTGATTTAAGAGGTTGTCACTTCTACCCCTCTCCCGGGGGCTGATACCCTCACTGAGATGGAAGAAGACAACATGTGCCCACGTATGAACTGCTACAGTCTGCTCCCCAACATGCTGGCAGTGGTCTTAAGGTCACCACCAGAGTAAGCACCCATTCTGCTCCACATTCTCTGCCACTTGATGGAGGGCCAGGGCAGGCAGCTGCAGTGCCAGCTCCTGGGTCAAGGCCCTGCAACTCATGGTTTGTACTCCCTGCGGTGTCTGCAAATTACAAGACTATCTATCCTTCCTGGCTGGAAACTGCCAACAATTTGGGGCTTTCCTTTCTGTAAGTTAGCCCAGTAGCTTTTTAACCACATTGTTTAAGTGCTCCCCACAAGAGCATCCTACAAATCTACAGCTACTACATCACCTACAGGCACCGGGCTGCAGCGTGGACCTTCAACCGGCAAATCCTCTGGGCCTTGTTATTTGTCCAAGAGAAACAGTAAGTGATGGTGGCTTAAAAATACTGGAAGAGCATCATCTGACCCTAAATGGCCGTTTTTGGGACTAATTTGCCACCTCTGCATCCCAGATATGGAGACAGTTGTTGGAATAGGGGAGCAGGGCAGTGCCCAGGCAGTTGCATGTGAGCTGGGATGACATCCACCAGCACTGCAGAGCAGGAAGATGGGACTGGGGGCCTCAGACACATCAAGTGCCCCTTGCGCCTCTGTCCTGGGCTGCTCTAATACAAACCAGGCACAATTTTCACCCACATTATGTCTGCTCCATGCAGAACTAACACAGCAGCTCTCAAGCACTGCAATACCAGGCTCCACTGCAATGAAGAAGATGGACTCAATGAGCTCTTTGCCTCCTCCACAGCTCCTTCCTCATGCAACACTATTTTTCACCACTGTGAATGAAGACAAGCCACCTGAACAACTTAAAACCATCCAATGTGCTGCCTGGATGATGAATGTTTTCCTAACATGAGGAGCTACTCCAGAAGCAGATATATCACCTAAAGCTGGAGGAAGATGGACACAGCCAGGCCTTGTGCCCAGTCAGGGAGCTTTCCAGGAGCAGCACTTCTGGGAAGCATTCCTCCAGCCCACACTCTGCTAACAGTGGTTTCTCTCCCTGCTGTGCATCTCTCTTGTGGCCACACAGCAAAGCCAACACATAGTCCAGTCTTGGCTCCTTTTCTTTTTGCTCTCTTGGCACCTCCATGCTGGCTGGGCACTACCAGCAGGGGAGTTTTCTTTCAAGGCACCATCACAGCAGCCCCAGCATCCCAGAATAGCTGCACAGATGACATCCTGACTCAACCCAGATGGATGTGTACAGGAGAACTGACAACCAAAGCTGATGTAGAAATATAGGAAGTCTGAAGAAAAATATTCCAGACTGCCACAGCTTGCTTTCCAGAGTGTAAATACACGTTTAATGCATCCTTGGATTTGCCAGGAGGGCTGCAAAGGAGACACCAATGATCCTGGTCTAAAAAACCACAGTGGGTAGAGACAGAGTTGTGCCCTCAGCATGCTGACCAGAAGCTGGTAACAGAATTGGGAGAATTCGCAAGGTCTTATCCAATTTTAGCATCTACCCACCCCTGCACATGTAGAACCGGATTAGTTCTTCCAGCTGACACCCCAGTGGGGTGGGGTGTTTTGCCATACCTGATGCTGCTGTCACAGCCACCACATCCTTTGACTACACAGACACAGCAGGATATGGCAACATGGTCCAGCAGGGATGACTCCTTTCTCCCGTCACTGTCTTCCTTCCTTCCACTTGCGGCCATAACTTCAGGCACAGGGGGAGAAGGTTGTCACCAGTGGGATGTTGACTTCTGGTTTTGGGACTAGCTCATGGGATTCTGACAGGACCCTGCAGCTTCCAGCAAAGAGGCACCTCTCCAATCACAGGCCTTGCCCACCAAAAGTTAAATTAAAAAAAAGAAACCTAAATGTAAAACCCACCTCAAAAAAATCACTAACTCAATGAACCATCCCAACAAAGCCAAAATCAGATCATTAAGTGAGGCCCTTTCCCCAGACAATGGAATTGTGGACAGAAGTGATGAGGAAATTCTCCAACTCATCTACTGATCTGCAGAGGAGGAAGTGGCCTCTGTAGCCATTAGATACTCACACTGATGAAGTTAATCCAGCATATAGTCCCACTATTCAGAGAAAAGCTACCATCAAGCAAGATGATGACTATTCCCATTTATAATTTCTACCACCCTGAAAGGATTTATGCACAAACACCTTTCAAACATGAGTACCGGACCTACTTAAACTAATGAGACATAAGCCAATAGCTGGCTAAGAGGACACTAACCCAAGAACTCAATTAAAATTAAATAAAGAATTATGCATAAAAAAATATGGCCAGTAGCTGTCCAAAATGGTGAGCTGAGACCTACTGGGACAGTGTTTCCATGCCCCAGTTCTGCCACTACCTTGGCTCTAGGACATAGAGCTATTTTAACACTTAAAACCCCTTCTACAAACTTATTCAAGATGCTCAATGACCAAAGTATTACTGAGTGGAAGGAAAGGAAAACATTTTGCCTAACAAAACTTTGCACCAATACTGCACTCAAACCCAAATTCAATTCCAATCCTAACATGTGCTTAAATGCAAGACCTATGAGTGCCAGGAGACCACTGTGCAACACTGCACAAGTTTTTCACTGAAGCTCAGAGCCTATTCTAGTGCCAGGCTAGAAAGAGCAATTATTGTGAGAGGACTGCTCCATGCACACAGTCCCACTGATCCCCCAACACAATGTAGGAAAATGCATCCAGGATCCATCTGTCCATCAGAAAGTAAAACCAAACAATATCTAATTATTAAAAATGGTCAATAACAAGTGTTCCAGTGACATTTTTTAATTTATTCTAAGTAAGTACCTCCACAGACTTATAACCTTAGGACAGGAGCTAAAATTCACTCTAAGCAAGTGTTTTGGCTTGAGGAATGATTCTCTTGCCTCCAGAAATGAAATTTGCCTTATTATAAAAACAGCACATAAGCCTCAAAACTAAATTAATCGTTTTTCGGGTAAATGCTGTGGTCCTCTGCACAGCAAAGCTGTCAGCTGAGCTGAAGAAGTGATTATTTGCAAGAGAAGCAGTAAGCACTTTTATCAGCAACCACATATATGAAGCAGATGCAAAGTCTCTGTATTCCAGGTTTTTTCCTCCTTTCTTTTGACAATGGACATTTATTTATACACATGTATTAGAGGACAAACACATGCTCACACTCACCATTCACTTTGTAAAGTGCTGCATATTGTATATCAAGTTTTGAATTTTAAAAGAAAATACTGGTTAAAATCTTCTACATATTATTTTATCAAACATGCCAGACCCCTTCATGGTGTCGAATGTGGGTGTGAATATCTGCAAATGACTCACCATTGCTGGCCTGAAATCCCAGGCATGCAGGGATGGACCATGCAGGGAGGAGCAGGAGGTCCTTCCCCGCACAAGGAAGACTTCCACAGTCTCCCACTCACACCCTCAAAATGCCAGCTCCAAAGCACCTGCCTTTTGCCAAGTCAAATCAAACACCAGTTTTCCAGAATCCAGTATCTGTTTTTGAGGCAAGGTCTGAATGAACTAGGCAGATAAAAAATAAAGTGTAGTAAGTGTATCAGGAGGCTGTAAATCCAAACCATGCATCACTGGCAGGATGGCTTGCGGCTTGGAAGATGAGGCCCTGCAGAAAGCAGGAGAAAAAAGGAAGATGTGCTACTTTTAAACAACTTTATTTCCTGTCAATACCCAGCTACTGGTGAGATGTATTTTCAGATGTGGGCTGTCATGAGTACCCCGAATTCCCATTTCCTAAAGCACATCCATGGGTCAGCATCAGACTGCCTCGCCAGAGCTGACCATCCTCCTCAGAGATCATGGAGCAAATTCACAGTAGGTTTAAAATTAGTCACACTTTCTGTGGCCAATGATATCGTTTATTTTTGGCAACAGTGTGATACTCACAAGCATTACTTAATTCTATTGCCTAGGTAGGCGAATGAGGCATGGAGTGAGGTGGGCTCCGGTCCAAGGTCATGCAGACAGTTGGTGCAGCATAATTCCGAGACGCCTTTTAATTATTGAAGCCACTTGTGACTTACTGAAGCCCCTGACTCAAGTAGCTGGGGGCTCAGGAAGGGGCTGCCTATCTGTTCTGCTTGTGCTCTTCTGATGAGACTCATCCCACGGTATTAAGCAGGATTCAAGCACAAGCCACTACTGTCCTACATTAGCTTCCTTCCATGCCTCTTCCCCTGGAAAAGACACAGGGGGAAAGAAGGAGCCCTAATGATGCCCAGGGGGTGCCAATAAGTTTAACTACAGAGAGTCATTTTTGTTAACGGAATTCTGGCTGATGCAGTTTGAGTAAGGAGGATGAGAGAATCTTTCACTGTGTTTTTCTAAAGCAAATATTTGGCGCTTTCATCTTCCAGTGCTTTAACATGCAATCTGTGACCAAAAAAACCCGCTTACGTCAGAGTTCATGGAAAATATATCATGTTTCAGATGGCAATTGAAGAACGGGGGGTATCCATTGTACTGCTCAGAAAAGTACTTGGTGGAAACTGGGTTGCAAACCACACGACTAGTTATTATCCCATCTGCAGGTATGACAACACCACAGCTTAATATTGATGTTTCACCCTTTACTTGCCACCACCATCTTCCTGTCCATTTTATAAGCTGGGGCACAGGGTTACAAGAGTTTCCATCATCACCTCTCCAAGGGTTCTCATCAACTTCCACCCATTTCATAAACCACCCCAATTTCCCAGTGCACTCCACATCCCTCCAGGGTATCAACCCCACACTGTCATCTACCTGGAGCACCTCACACACCTGTCAGCAATTCACACCACCAGTAATAAAACCAGGCAAAGAATTCTACAACCAAGCACACTTCTCCAGGCTTTGTTTTTCCTGGCTGGGAACACCAAGAATATCATGCACATATTTGAGCTGCTCCACCTAGTCATTATCCCAAGAGAAAAAGGACAGCCACACTCCTGGTATGCAGAGCCACACAACCAGTACAAACACAAGCTCTTCGTGGCTGAGCTGCCTGGAGATTGCTGTGATTTGCAACTGACCCATCGCCAGCCAGCTCCGTTTCTTGACCACCCTGGTTGTGGCTCCCATTCTCCGTCTGCTTTTGGCACAGCGACAGCAGAGGCTGGGGTTTTTGTCAGGTTCCCTCCCCCTCCTCTTTCGCTCTGTGCTTGGCCAAACTCCTGCCTTCCTCTCTGCCCATTAACACGCAGCATCAATGGGAGCGAGCGGAAGGAGGCCACCGAGCACTTGGCGGCCGCTCTGCGCGGTCGCTGGGCGCAGATGCCGCATGGAAACGCTTCCAGTGCGGTGGGACGGCGGCATGGTGGCACCGGGGCCAGAGACAGGGCTGGCTGCAGCTTGGCCATCGCTGATCTACTAATGCAGCGTGGAAAATCACTGGAGTCACTTGGTGACACACAAACAAACCAAGGGATTTATTATTTTTCCCCTTGCCTTTACCACCCAGCTAAAAAAAGTCAAAAAACCCTCCTTGTACAAACTCAAGAGTTTTATTCACAAAACTCACAGTGCCTATTTGCAGCTGACTTATTTCTTTTGTAGCGGATTTAACACTTGACCAAAGCTAGCTCTGAGAGTGGACCTGCAACAGGCTGTTATGCGGAATTTGGTGGTTGTACGATTACAAATAATCTATAGGGGTCTTCCACTTGCATTTTCAGATAATGGAGGCTGCTTATGCACCTCAGCTGCACAGAGACCAACCATTTCTATTACTGAAAGTACAAGGTTAAGTGACACACCCAAAGTCAAAAAGGGCAACAACCTCCTTGATTTGCAGTCTGCTGTTTTAGTACTCAAGACGATCCTTTCCAACTTGCAACATTTCCATTTCCAGATGGAAAATTGCTTCCCTCTTACAACAGAGAAATCAGAAACAACATTAAATCAGCTGCTGCTGTTTTCTTTATTCTCCTTTATTCACCTCTGCTTTTATTTGCCTTTGCTTTTCTTCCCATTCCTTGGAGCATACACTGGGATTAATTATCTAAATTTCTTGCTCAGCTGAAGTTGCAGGTCTCCAGTCATTACAAAGAAAGGAATTAGATTACAGAGGAATTTACCTGCTGGAAACTGCCATTACCTTCCCAAGCAGAGCAGACAGCAGTTTTGTACCACACTCACTCAAGCATGTCCGGCCCACTGTGACACAGTGTTGCTCAGTCACTCTGCTCTGGAGATGAGGCACTCATTGGGTTTCCATCTCCTACCACAGCCACCTAAATCCCCTCTCTCCCTAATCCAAACCAAACCTTCTTATCCAGGGTTCTTACTCCTTGCTCCAGACAGCAACAAGTCTTAACCTATGCAAGGCAGAAAAGTTGTTTTATTGCTATTATTTCCTATCTGTCTGTCTCCACAGTGGCCCTGGGGTTTCCACAAGCTATGGGGACATGTTGCTGCTTGAGCACATCCATGTGCACCATGCACCCACGTGCTGGCCAGGGACATCGGCACCAACATCCCACCCAGGGGCTTGGCTGGGCTCTGGACTCACGTTGCACCGTCCGGTCTGGCTGTGCTGCTGCTCGCTGTCATCACTGTTGGTTTTCTCATCTCTTTCTGAGCTGGAAATATATCTCCAAAAAGAATCAGGGGGGTCATCCCAGCCATGTCCACAAACAGCACTGCGTTCACCAGCAAGAAGGAAATCACAACATCTGCTCTCCTTCGCCCAGCAACCAATTTACTTCTACTTTCAAGCCATGTTTATCCTTCCCTGACCACAAGTACCCAACAGCTTTTTCCTGCCTGCTGTGAGAAGCAGGTTTCTCACCTGCCACTTCAGCTTGTTGTAAGCAGAAGCCTGATCTGAAAGCCACCAGCAGCGATGACACACTCAAGCCAGCGTCTACTGATTGAAGGCCCTCATCATCACCCTTGACCCCAATCCTGTAGATCATGTTAAACCCAGTATTATCTCCCTGCAAACTTTGTTTCCTGAGATGTGAAAGACTGGAAACAGAGCCTGGACCCAAGGGGCTGAGTGAAGAGCCTGTCAGGAGATTGGAGAGCAGGATGAAGAGGCTGAGATGCCACTGACACCCTCTCTCATCCCTCCCTCTCTCTCCTCTTAAAGAGAATATTTTTAGGGATTAAGATTAAACTAAATAGTAATTCAGTAGTCATACTTTGCGAAAGAAAAATAAGTCTGGTGTGAACTAAATGTTCCTTTCTGTCCTTCACCGGAAAAGTGAAATTGGTACTGGATTCAATAAAGCCTTCTGCTTTAGCAAAACACAAGCCCGTACCCCTTTTTGCAAGTGCATCTCACCCCTTTGAGGTAAGGCACAGCTGTGATACCATTCCAAAGAGCCAGGTGTGATGCATTTCCTCTCCTTGGGTTATGTGCCACTGCCCACCACAGCTGGGGTGGACTTCCCTCCAAGATGGGCACCTAAGTCCCATCCTCACTGAGCTACTTACAGGCACCATGAGATGTACTCTTCCAATCTCACATGACTACTCCCTGAGAGACCTGCGTGGGTTAAAAGCAAGACACAAGAGATTGTTTCCATGTGGAAACAACTTTGCCTCTACTACTCTTCCAAACATGAAGTTTTAAATAGGCCTTGGGTAGAAATGACAGCATGCCTGAAGGTATATGAGGCCTGTATAGAACACGCACAAGAATAAGATAAGCAGGGGGAAAGAAAAAACCTTAGGTTCATATGCTGCTTCTTAACAGAAACATAGAGCTTTAGTAAGTTCTTTGCCTGCAAAGATTCACAAATTCATAAAAGGTCCTCTTGAAACCTGTAAACCACAGTCCAACACAGAAAAACAGGCTGTTGAAGCGCTATTGTAGAAGTGAGGTCATAGTTATATTATTGGACCTGAAAAATGGAAATGTCATTGTATGACTAAAGGATTAGGAGCGGGCCCAGTAAGTGCTGAACTTTGTATCCTGGCTTATGAAGAGCCATCTCAACCAGGAAAGCCACACAGCTGAAGTGGTGGATTATAGTCTTAACCTGTTCAGCAACAAAACCAGCAATAATACCGTGACAGGAAAGAACTGCCATCATGCAAAAATTCATGCTCTGGAAATGATGGGCTGTATTTAAAAACCGTGTTATGATTTTAAAGAATCACACATTTTATCAGGTTTATGAGATTTCAGTGTATGAGTTTAAGAGACTTGGATTGGACCTGTTAATTCCATATAAGCCATGTCTTCTATAAAATAGCTGGTATGTCAGCAATGTGCTCTGGTTTAGCTATGTCTGGTGAGATTTCACATACTGCACTTACTAAAAAAAAAAAAAAAAAAAAAGCAAGCATGCCACCCCCAGCAGTTTATAGAACACGCTGTGGAAAATCCAGGAGCAGTATCATTCCATAAACACATTTAATACTCATACACATTATATATACACGTATAGACGCATATACACACACAATGAGGAGGATAATTAGGCGATAAATTGTGGAAACATGATAAATGGCATTTATCTGGCCCCTTTGATTGCTTCATCTGTTCTCTCCTCACTAATCCATCTCTGTGGAGACTGGTTTCGAAGATTAAAAATCCCTGAGAAGTTTAGAAAACAGCCGTATTTTTTTTTAAATTAGCCTTGAAAGATTTGCTTGCTTACCACTATAATTTTGTACACTTTATTTCATCCAACAGTACTCTTGATCCAACATGCAGAATGAGGAATACTCACTGCTGGCTTAGACTGGAAAAATCACCATGTAATATAGATAGGAACTTTATACCCTATGGTGCAGGGAATCTTCTTTTTTCTAGTCATACATTGCACATAACCCACGGTCATTATGTCAAGAGAGATTTTATTCAATGTTTAACTTGGTAAACAGAGATAGTGCTGAAAAGAACTTTACATTTTACATGAACTCAACTTATGAGTAGCAGGACAATAAGAACATTCGGGATTTGTCCAAAAGTGGGTGTTCATCAAACTGCCCTCCTCTGAACTAATCCCAATGAGATAGGTTTGTTATCAGAAATAAGCCACTCTTAGGCTATTAGAGGTGTACTGCTTTGCCTCCTGTCTCAGGACACACCCTACTATTGTCATTATTAAACCATGTTTAATGGCCTAAACACAATTACTTAGAGTGACTTGCCTTTAAATCTGTATTGATAACTAAACAAAAGGAGTGAATGTTCCATTTTCTACTGTATTTACTTACTTGGCAGTATTTGCACAACTGATTTACCAACCTTAATGCTATGTGCAGAGACGTATTTACCATCTGATTGGGAAGAAGCAGGGAAATGTGAAGGGTGAGAAGGAGCAGGGGCACACCTTTTTCACGCAGCGGCGGCCGCGCCGCTTGGCAGGAGCAGACCCATTTGGACAGGCTGGAATTCCTGCCAGACCATCAGTCTATTTTTATAAAAGCTAAGTTTGTTTATCAGCAATGGCCATGAAGTCACCACCTACTGAAAGCTTTTGAGAAGCCAGCGTGAAATGAGCTTCATCCTCATAGTTCCTGTTAGAACAGCCTCACTCTCACAAATAACTAGAGGCGGGCCAGGTCCAAGCCCCTAAGAAATTATTGTACGATCATCTCGGTGGGTTCACCCCTTGCTAAAGCTAGCAGTGGGTCTGAGCATGTCAGCTCCATGTCAGCAATCCCCTCCCTAAATAAAAGCTAGCACTTTTAAAAGCATAGCCATGAGCGTGGGACGCTGGCCCAGAGGTTTCTTCCAAAGGAAATTATTCTGTGACGCACAGAATGACCTCCACTGTCACATCACCTGCAAAAACCTCCCACCCAAATCCTACACGTAATATTCTCCCAGTGATTTTGATTAAGGGCTAAAGTTGCTCACAAACAGAATACACATACGGAATGGAGGAGGACAAAGCCACATTAAAACCATCATTCAGGTTAGGAGGTTAAATTGATAACAGCAGGAACATCCACAATCGTATTCCAATATTATTGATTGTAAAACAGAGGGTTACTCCAGAAACTACAAGGGAGCTCTCACATGTTGTTCTGCCATCCTCTGTATTCTCACATAAGAGTCTTTTCTTCAGATTCCTCATAAAGGAACACCTGTCACTAACAGCAAGTTTTCCAAACAAACTCTTAGGTCGGTAAATAATCCAGTCCAGTCCCCAAATCCTCCAGAGATTTCTGTGCTGTATGAATTCTGCAGCATTGAAATCAAAGTCAGAATATTAAAAAAGATACCAGGTTGAAAAGTACATCTGCGGCAGGACTAGATTTAAGCCATGTTTTATCAGAATCAGTCCATCAAAATGACAAGACGCTCCCTGCTTTCAAGCTGTAAGAATGACTACATTTCGGAACAGCACTGCAAGGAGTCAGAACTCAATTAGGAATGAAGCCAAATAATAATTGGATTCATTTTTGAATATTAATAGGATTGAACAATTAAGGAAGAAAAAAGTGAATCTCAAAAATCTGAAACAGGATCTCAAGCACCGACTCCTTTGAGCAATGAGAACTGCCACCAACTCATGGGCTGATGAGGCAGGAAGCACACAGCTAACCCAATAAATGTAGGATATTGGCTGAACTCCTTAAAAGTTGTCAAAATGCACAAAGAATACCTGTGCTAGGTAGGAGAGGATACTCTGGGTTAACAGCTTTGCTTCATTTCCACGCTCAAATTTTGGAGAAATGCTTGCATGCACCTAGAGCAGGAAACATCCATTCATTGTTCCTCCTTAGGAACACACATGAACTCCAAAGGGCAAGTGATAAGGGCTAAACAAAAGTAAATCATTTCACAACAAAGGAAAGCATTAATAAATTCAGCTCATGAGCGTCTTCAAGCTTCATTAGAAAATTGAGAGTTAAGGTCAACCAAATACAGGAAGATATTAAGTCAAGATAAATAAACTAGTGGCCCCCTTTTTTCCTCTAAGCTCGGAAGAAAGGGGCATGGAGCCAACCAGTGTACATTCTTCAACAAAAGCTTCAGTTACCTCTTCTCAGGGGGTCAGTTGTACTGTGGCTTAATATAATAGCAGGTTGGAAGCATAAACAAATTAGGACTGTTAGTTTGAAGGGGGACATGACCGTTGCCTTAGTATTGACCATCGCAAGGTCAACAACTACGTGTTCAAACAGCTCGAAGGATTACAGTATCACAGAACAGCTGGGGCTGGAGGGACCTCTGGTCTCGTCCAACTGCCCTGCTCAGAGCAGGGTCTGCTACCGCAGGTTGCTCATGGCTGTCCCGTCAGGTTTTGCTGCCTCCAAGGATGGAAATGCCACAATCTCTCTGGGCAACCTGTTCCAGTGTTTGATCACACTTCCAGTCGAAAAGCCAACTGTTCCTTACACTGAAGTAGAATTTCCTGTATTCCAGTCTGTGCCCATTGCCTGCTGCCCTGTCACCAGGCATCACCAAGAAAGGCTTGGCTCCACTTTTTTTACTCCCCCACCAGGTATTTATATCTAATGACAAGATCCCTCTGGCCCCTCTTCTCCAGGCTGAGCAGTCACAGCTCTCTCAACCTTCCCTTATATGAAAGATCTCCAGTCCTTAAATGATCTTTAGGGTCCTTTGGTGAACTCACTTCATTAAGTTCATGCCTCTCCTGTACCGGGGAGCCCAGCACTGGGCCCAGCATCCCAGATGTCACCAGGGCTTTGCAGAAGAGAAGGATCACCTCCTTCAGCCTCTTTACACTCCTCCTGGGCCACTGACCTGTACATCTGCAAGGAAGACAAAGGCATGGGCACCCACATGGGATATCCTAGGAAGGAAAGGGCTGCACCTGCTCACATATGGCTACTTTCCCTGCCACTTTCCCAGGAACTGTGGGCAAGCACATCCACCATACTAAAGCGCACCAGCATGTTTGCAGGAAAGCTCTACAAGGCTGAGGAGGAAGAGGAGGGTCCTTCAGCCTGACTCCCCACTGCAGAGCAGGCAAGTTACATGTTTGAGACGAAAACAACATGTGCACTTTAAGTCTTAAAACAACACTGCCAAGCTAGCCTGGGCTATTTTTCTGGGTGTTGCCCTAACATCTTGATCAGCCACAGAAATGTCTCAGCTGGAGTTTAGTCACGCTTCTGACCCAGACTAACTGGCACCACTGGGTTAAACAAAGAGCAGCCCTGCCTTGCCTCCTTCCTGCACCCAAATTAATCAATTCATCCTTGCTAATATCAAAAGGATGTGAGCACCTGAATGGAAAGGGGTTACACAAATGAGCAGACTTAAGTAACAATTTTAAAGTATCAAGAAAATACCATCAATCCACAATAGTTTTCCAAAGGAATTCTTATATGCCCTCATCTCTATTTTTTTAGACACATAAAAATGGATTGGATAATGCAGATAAAAATACACCACGGCAAGGAATCCTGTTTTGTCAGAGTAATGAAAAGGAAAATGGAGAGCGTCTTACCCCACTTTAACTTCTGTGATTGTTGCTCTAATTATGGTGATCGTAACCTGGAAAAGGGAACAACTTCTTCCCCAGCAGTTCCAAGCATGGTTGTCAGGGCTATTTTTACCAAATAATAGATCTCCAACTTGTCACAGAGAAAATACACTGAGCAACAAGTCTAGCTGCCTCAACTCATCACATGATCTGCCTTAAGAAAACCTTTTGTTTTTGATAGAATTAGTGTGCAAATATGAAACTATTTTGCAGCACCCACTCACACATTATGTTGTATATCCTGCATGTGTATGTAAAACACAGAATATAATACACATACAGAGAATTAATACTGATTACTAATTGGGTACAAAATGTATATACCACTTTTTTTTCCAAAAGCAACAACATTTGTGCTTGAATTACTTGTCATCGAGGTAGCAGGCTGGTGTTCACATTGCTACTTTAAAAACTTATGCAGCTGCACTGAGTTCTGTCTTTCCTGAGATAAAAGCATGTCCTGAATATTCTTTATTCTTCAGGGCTACTAATTTGAACACACCTGTCACTCTAAGTAGAGGAAGTCGTGGAATATTGACATTCTATTGAATTATTTAAGATAAATTAACGATGTCTCACATCCTAGGAGATTGCTATTTGCAGAAAAAGCCTGACATACTTGTGCTTAGGCCTAGTAGCCAGAATGGGGAGAAGTTACAATTTATAAACTGTTTTTTATTCCGCATGGAAATAAAGAGCAGACGCACCAGCTGACTGCATGTGACTCGCCTCAGTGCTGCAAGCAGAACTGCGAGTTTTGAATATTTTATTCTGCTTTGTTGCAGATGGCAAGGACAGGAGTTCTTATGTATCGTCTTGCTAATTTATGGCAACACCAGCCCCTTTATAGTCAATGTAGACAAAATGTTGATGACTAGACTTGAAGCTACGGGATGCTCATTCCCTGTCAGCAGAAGTCATGTTTAGACTTATGAGAGGGTTAGAAGGCATTAGCTCTCCTGCTCTGGAAATCCCAAGGAGGGACCTTGAGCATTGCTGCTGTTCCAGGCCTCTACCCTGACTGCAGGCAAGAGCTGAGATACCATAAACTCCAGGCACTTTTTTATGGTAACACAATGTTCCTGTCTGCCTGTGCACAGACAGGGATCTTTCAAAGCTTGGCGAGTTTGGAGCAAAAGTTTGCAAATAAGAGGCATCATCAATTCTTAATGGGTGCTGCTGCATAGGTGCTCGAGCCTAGATGGTCATAATGTTCACAGACAGCAACACAGCTTGGTGAATCACCACCATAATTCCTTAGCAGAATTGTGGGCTTGGTTGATGTGCAGAGCAACGCTGTCCAGGATTCAACACCAAGTTGCTCTGGGTGGGAATGCTGCCTTCCAAATCCTCACCTGACAGACTGGGGAACATTGGCATGGAAATGCAAACATATGTACACACATATACAGATATATCTGTGTATATATGTGTATATTATTTACTTGTTTTTATGTGTGTATAGATATGTGGAGGGAAGCTTCTGAAACGCCTTCCTTTCCTGTTTTCCCTTCTCTTTTTTTTTTTTTTTTTTAACCTTTTCTGCAAAATACAGAGCAGATGTTGAGAAGAGAAGGGTGATTGAAGGAGGATGTCCCCAAAGAGCAGAAGACAGCAGCAGTGTGTGCTTGTATGTTTTTGGTTGGGTGTCATCAAGACCTGAAGGACCCATGAGGTGCCCGGTGAGAAGTGACCCTGGGGCAGCAGCTCACATGCTGGGGACAGAGACAGTGGGAATGGGGCTGTCCCTGGGCTCCATACTCTGGGAAGGAAGCCTGTCCCTTCTATCCACCCAAACATGGAGAGGAACAATTTGCCATCTGACAGGCCACCAAGGGCACAGTACCCCGTTTGCAAACATAATGCTGAGTCACTAACCATGCTAGAGAGACTGACAACGGGAGATTAACATGAATTTATGGCTCAAGTCCCTCGTTTTTCTTCATCATGGTAATGACTCATTTCCTACCCACGGGGGCAAAGGGCTGGCTATAAAACCTCCCATTGTTTCTCTCACTTACCTGATCAGGAGATTAAAACAGATGTTTATTTATGCTCCCAGTTTCTACAGAAAATTATGTAGGAGGAGTTTGGAAAAAGATTTCAAAGACAGGAGTGTGTGCATGTGTAGATGTGGAAAGAGGTTCTGAAAGGAAAAGAAGACAAAACCCAAATGGGGTTAATCTTCAATTCAGTCTTAGTTGGATTATGCTTTATATACAAACGGATACACACCTCTAATCTTGCAGATATAACCGTAAGGATACATGGAGCCAGGCAGAGTGTTCATGCCCACACCAACACCTGACTAAGGCTGATGTGAGCCCTCAGTTATTTTCTCCATTCCACTTTTGTTGGCACATTCCCACTCAAAGTTTCTGAGTCTTTCACATGTTTTAAACAGCTCCTCTCCTAGCCTCAATGTGCCACTCCATTTTCATTTTTTAAATAAAACCCCCACAAATATATTCTCATATGTTTTTGAAGTTCTTATTGCACCACCAAAAAAAAAAAAAAATCAGGTAGGAAGAGATTTCAAAATCCAGCATCTCCAAGCTCATTAGAAAACCAAATAATTTTATCACTGATTAGATAACCAAAAGAGCCTAAGACACCAAATCTCAATCATCCATCATCACTGCATGCAACAGGTATTTTAAATTTTAAATACTGCATGTTTCCAAAATGCTGTTGGTTTTTATGAATGATCTACAGTAGGTTCAACACAGTTGGAGTCATGCTAAGAAAGGAGCTAATTTTACAGCAATGAGGGTAAGAGTACCTCTCAATAACACTACAGAAATACTCTTTTATTTTCTTTTGAACAGCATAAATAGAACTTTGCTACCACTTGTTCCTAACCACTTAACTTATCAGTCCTCAAATCATACTAATTAAGCATTTATTATACATAGTAAACCACATAAAGAAACTTCTTGTTCAGGAAAAATGCCAAATGCTACATGGAGCTCTGGCAAAGTCTTCTCCCACCTTCTGTGAATCATGCTTTTCAAAGAGCAGCATGATCCAGAAAAAGAATCAACATAACAATTCTTTTTCACACACAGGTTTTCTATTATGTCTACTTAGCAACTTATGTGGAGCACCTTCATACCAAGATGGCCATAATAAGTACTTTGAAGTACCACCCTTAAGACAAAGGGCTTATATACACAATTGAAATGATTACAAGTCAGGAGTTACCAAGCACCTGCTGAGCTCTTGCACTTCAGCTGATGCCTGGTACTTTATTAACTCTCAGTAATTCCAAAATCTAAACTGTGATTAAATACAGTTTATCTTCAGAAAGTGCTGAACACTTCTTTTCAAGCAAGCTTCCCAAGTCAGGTGTCCAGCATCATCTGTCATTTTGAAAAACTTAGCCTACACGTTCACAGTGTTTAACTCCTGCTGACAACACCACAGCCACTTGAGTGCAGAAAGCAAGGACAGGAAGCAATCCTTCTCTAATTACCATACTATTAAACACAAGTGTTGATTAGTGCCTAGTAGAGTAGGAAATACTTATTTTGCCATCACTGTTGATACAGATGGAGCTCTGAGTAGAATTAGATATAAAATATGCACAAAGGTGCTAAAGTAACAATGGTAGTGTGGGGATATTATAAAGCAACAAATGCACCTGAATATACACATTTTCATATTTCCCCTCTCTGCCACCCTAGTGTTTAGTGACACCAATGCAAGA
The DNA here is from genome assembly GCF_009650955.1 of Corvus moneduloides. NCBI lineage: Eukaryota > Metazoa > Chordata > Aves > Passeriformes > Corvidae > Corvus > Corvus moneduloides. Next base: position 8,819,440 of record NC_045483.1, read on the forward strand.
ATGAAGAAGAATTCAGCTTTTAGATGTCAGGCTGGGTTTTACAGACCCAACAGTCCAAAATTCTAACATGTAAATTGAGCAAATATGGATCAAAAAATGTCATTGAGAAGAGTATATGGAAAAGGATAATTCTTATGAAGGTATTCTCAGAAATATACTTTAAAATAAGGCTTTAAATACAACGTTTTTCCACACATCTCTTTTGCCACACTAAAAGAATTCTATTTCTTGGAGGTTACTGTGTTCCCTTGAGGTATAAGAGCATGACTAGTAAAGAACTTCGTACAATGGAGACACTGAAAGAGCTTTGAAAATTATTACAGAAATTAGAACAATCCTGTGTTAGTATTCTCCTTTTTTTCCTTTTTTTCTTTTTTTTTTTTTTAACATTATAAAGTAATAAACAGTAAAACCTTAAATTGCGAGGCCTTCAGTCAGGTCATGCGGATCTCAGTATCTTTAGTTCTCATCCATCTTACCCACCACCGAAGGTGGTGTACCTTTGATGTGAACTAATTACATTCGAAACATTTTGTCAAACAGCTTAATGCAGATGCCAAATAAGCTCTGTCTGTCTAAACAGGGCTTTAGACAACTTATCACTTTCAGTGTTAACTAAGAGCTAAGTTCCACTTCAAATAGAATATTATGCTGCACAGGAAAAGATCTGCATATAAAACTCCTAAAAAGCCACATTACTGTTTTTTTATTTCAATGCTGCCACACTCCCATTGTTCTGATAGAATGGGCATTACTGTGTATGAGTGTGTGTGCACACATGTGCAACAATGAAACACACACTGCTGAAAGCAACAATTCTTTTATCTGATAAAACTATCTACATGACAAGAGGAAGTGTTTTAGAACAAGGCATTCTGTCTGCTGTCTGCAGCATCATTTCACGGTCTCCTCAAACGAATCTTGTTTATTAAAAATGTATTACAAAGAATGATTATTGCAAAACAAAAAAACAACGGGGGGGGAGGAAGGGGGGGCAGGGGACAACAACCAAAATTCTGCACCCAGAGAACTGGAGACCAGGGTGCTGGAAGGGGAGAGAGAATTGTTCTGCTGATCCTGTAAATGAAAAAATGGTCTTTCACTTCTGAGCAAAAGCATCTAAATTTTCTCCCTGGGAGTAGGGAGGTGAGGCAGGGGAAGTCAGGGGAGAAAGACACACCAAGAGAAGCCTCTGAAGGGGACTGGAGTTCACTCACCATGTTTCTTAAGAATTCTCCTATTTCTTCTGCAGATACTCGTATTTGTTTAAAATGGCTCTGCTGTCTTTTCTTTCAAAAAAACCCAAAAAACTAAGACTGGTTCTAACATATATTTACATATACATTTCATAACATGTCTTGATGAAACAACAGCCCTCCCCACGATGGCCACCACCATTCTCTCATTAGATCAGTTTTCTAATGTGTGTCCTCATACCCTTCTTTCGATGTACAAGTACAAACCCCTCCTCTCTTTCCATCAGTTTTGGCTCTCACGCATGCAAGCAGTGATCTGAAACCCTTCGCTATACCTCTGTACATGTTTTCAGCAGGGTCTGGTTCACAGAAAACTTCTCCTTTTCAAGCAGAAGGGAAAGGTTACAAGTTTTCCCACAGTTTCAAAAATGCCACGTATACTGTCCAGGAGATTCAGATACACCTCCTTGAAAAAGCTTACCTGCCATAGTAAAAATGTTGTTAAAACTGGCTAGAAAGTATCTGCTGTTGAGAGCAGGGAGAACTGTTCCCTTCCTCTTACACTGGTGAGTACCGCAGCCTCTTAAAATGCAACCATTATATACCTTTACAAACGGAAAACAAACAAATAAACAAGCTAGGTTGTTTCTCCCATTTAATGCCATTGTAAGCCTACATCCTAATCCCACCTTTTCCCACTTATTCCTGGGTCCTGCTGTTTACATCAGCAAAACCATCTCATCTGTCTTATGGTAACCTGGAGAGAGCAGCTGATGTAGGGTTCAAATTGATTTGGGGCAGGCAGCAGGAAAAAAGGGGGGAAAAAAGCGTTAACAGCCCAGTTCTCCAATTTAGTTCACACATGCCCAAGCACAAGGCAGAGGGCAAGTGCTGACTCTTCCCACAGCACCATTGGCTGGGAGAGTTTAGAAGGTTGTGAAGCTCCAGCATCCTCCAATCTGATTGCTTCCTATTGGTCTGAGAGAGCCATGCAACTAAAACTAAGCATCTGATAATTAAATAAGAGGTGATAATCAAGATATACACTTTTAATTGCAGAAAAGTTAATCACTGCTTGCTTGCCTATGAATTTAACAGGATTCTCAAGGCATTACCAAGTCCAGGAAAACCTTACACACTGCTCAGATCTGGAGGTGCTCCTCTGCTCACCTCCTGTCTTCTCACTTTGCTTTCCTTTTTTTTACCTAGAGCAGACCAGTTGCAGTTTTCAGCATTTCAAACCACCTGCTGTGTGCACACCAGAGAGACCTGGCAAGCTCCCTGTGGGTTCTCAGGACATCCTTCCCTCCATCCCTACCTGGCCAATGCTCTTCATTTGGTTCTTGCCATCGTCCTTCTCTGCAAGTCACTAAACCTCACCTGGGTCCTGCCTCCACTTCTCCTGCACTGCCATGCAGAATCCACACAGTTCCTCACGTGGTGAACTTCCAACCATCTCTACAGGGAGCTCATAACACTCAAAGAAACCACTTCTAATATTGCCTGCTCTCTCCACCAAACTCCCCAACCCAAAGGCACTGGTCCCTGCCAAGAGCAACAGATTAAAACCCATTTAAGAATTTAGGAGAATGTTTCTGAGTTTTGAAGAGCCAGTGCATACTCAGAAATAGAGACCACTTCATTACACATTACCCTCTTACTGCCTTCTACATTTGGCTTCATTTGAGGAGACTCAGCTTCCAGGAGAAAAATGTATTTATCAAGTTTGAGTATGACTACATTTCTAAAGGTCAAATTTAGGCTAGAAACAGGGAGGTGCCCTGTAAGGAAGACAAACCCATCTCTCTCCCTCCCCTTACAGTAAATGGTAGGGAATCAGCCTGTGGAATTCACTGATGCCAGGGTCAAAGACAAAATCCTGTGGGTGGATAATTTTACAGCCATAATGACACACCAAATCCAGCAGTAACAGAGCAACCGAAGGCTGCAATTCTAGGGTGCAATCTATTTGCAAATTGTTTAGGAAAAGACACTCTCCACTGGTGGCATGTCACAGACACACATACAGACAGACAACAGGGTTCTAATCTGCAAAAGCTTGCACTGGAGAAGTTATCCATATCCTTAAATGCTTGTGACACCTCCCTCTTTGCTAGAAAGAGAGGACTATCTGTACACTGTAATCTCATATATCCTGTTCACCATGTCTAGAAGAAGGGGCCCTGCTAGAAAACCAGTGGCTTGAATTATCATTTCACTATGTATTTCCCTAGTACATCAGTGTTTTAAAAACAAGCTGTGGCAGAGGTCAGGGAAAGGCATCTCACAGTAGAATGGCAAATAATGAAAAAAGGGTGCAAGACAGTGATATAGCTCCAGGATCAAAATCCTATTCAGTCATCTCCATTATTGTGTCTTACTGATATTTCAAGCGAATCAATCTGATCTCATCACTGTGCCTACTAATGTTTTTAAATACAAAGAGCAGTTTCTTATAATAGCACCTAGATTCCTCTCCTGGAAATATCTTTAGAATTCACATCTTATTAGCCACAAGAATTCCAATTACACATCTTCTCTTCTAAGTCCTACCAGCTGATTATTAGCATTAGATGATAATAGAGTATTTTCTGCTAATATATTTCTTAATAACATCAAACTGCAGAATGCCTTTGTGGTCTAATAATTGAATAACTGCACTGAAGAGAGTACTAAATTACTGGAAAATATTTTACTCTAAGTCTTTATTGCAGCTCAAAACCACGGAATATTTAAATACTCTCACAGTTTAGCTGCATTCATCAGGCCAGTTTTATTTGCAACCAAAGAAAAATTAACCCAAACTGTTTAAGAATCAACACACAATTCAAGGTTCTAAGGAAGAAGGAGGGAGAAGACAGCTACATCCACATGCACATACAGATAATACAAGTTTTAATACCGAGAAGAGAGCGCTGGATTTCTGGGTTTTGTTAGCAGATCTCTTAGTGCAGGGAATGATACCCCAAGACACATTCACAACACAAGCTGGTATCAGCTACCAATTTACAGAACGTTTTTCTTTCATTTTGAGGACCATTAGCAAAAAACATTAAAGAAAGAAATCAGAAAGTGCTTGAAGAACAACGGACACTGGAGACCACTGTCAGCATAAAAGATCATCATATGTTTATATTGCAAAACTTAACCACTAAAAGAAATTATGAGTAATGGATCCTGCGGTGCCAGGGACTCTCTAAATTAGCCATTGACTCCTGCAAAAGTGTAGAGCTCTAGGGCTGGGATAGGCACTGCAAGTCACGACTAAGGAATGATAATGGGAAGCATGAGGTAGCTTGAAGTTTGTCTTCCTCTCATCCTTCCAGGCTCCTCTGCCTCTCTCCCCACTGCTCTCCAAAATCTGCATAGGGAAATGTGCACCTACTGATCAATCCACATCCCTAGATAAACAGCATCTCCACTGGGAAGAGTTCAAGGTAAACACTTCAACTAAAGAAGAAAACAAGCCAGGAATGGAGGAAAAGAGTTCACCTCTTTATTCGGTATCCTGTGTGGTGCAAATACTCCCAATTAGATGTGTCCATGTAATTTTCACATCAAACATCATGAACTCCATACTCAGCTCCCAAGGCAACTAATTGCATAGCTCACAGTGGATTTTCCCAAGTTTTTTGAGAACACTGCTGGCACTCTTCAATAAAGCCATTTAACATAACAGGAGGTTAAAGTGAGACACAAACACTTGCTTTTTTTAATTTACACCTTTCATTTACTTCCACAGAAATGTCAGGAAAGGGCTGAGATATTGTGTGATGTACTGTCATGTATGCTTCCTTTTAAGAGCTGGGTTAAAAGAAAAGGCTTGGATTAAGAGAATGTAATCAAGATCTATACCTTTAACAAATTTTTAGACAGTCAGAAGAGGGTGCATGCTCAAGGGCATTGATCTTAACATACCTTCAGAACAAAGAATGAGCGTCCTGTCTTATATATTTACAGACATGAAAACAGGTGGTGGGGGAAATCTGCAAATGTAATGACTCTTGATGATCTTTTTCAAAAAATCAGGTAGAACCGGCCTTTGCCGCAAGGACCAGGCTACACTGCGCACGTTGCACTGAACGCTACAAACCTGCCCAGCACGAGGAACTTTTAGCCTTTATAGCATTACATTTATGCAGTTGCAGTAATTTTTTTGATGAATGTCTTTCACGAACCACTAGGTTAAGGAAGATCCTTTCTAGAGCAGGTGTAATGTGACCCAACACAGGGAGATGTGAGGGTAGTGTTGGATGCACCGATCTGACATTATCGGGTAGGTTGTATTTTCAGCCGTTGGGGCTTCTCCAAGGATGGCATTTACATCCAAATTCAGCAAGCTATTTAAGCATATGAACAGTTTCAGAGATCTCACCTCCTGCGTCAGAATCAAGGTTTCAGCACCTGCTGAACTATGGTCCCAAATGCAGCTTTCCTGGTCAGGGGACCCCTGCTCACTCTCCTTTTTCTCCTTACCCCAAAATCCCATGTTCCATGATGCTACTCAACACAAAAACCAGAGAGAGCTCTCCCTTAGAAAGTCAACACAACCTTCTTCACTTCCCAAAGACATTTGCATCAGGCTGAGCAAACACAAGGGAATAATTATTGCCTGTTTCCCTCTTCCAAAACTCCACTAATGGAACTTCTGAAGGAGGACTCTTCCTTACAGAACTGAAGTGCCAGATATTCTGTAAATCCAGCAAAAAACAGATACATTTTAAACATGCAGTGAAGACCCCAGTGGGTTCAGGACAGCCTCCAGCAGTGCTGCCACAGCCCTGTGTCACTGCAATTTATTTTAATGTGCAAGCACTGTAATTTACAACCAGGCTCGATTTGTGCACCCAGAGTGAGGAGAACCCACGGCTATTACAAAAAAATGTATAAATAAAGGGTTTTCATTAAAAACATTGTGCAATATACAAAATAATTACTTAAAGGAATAGCAAGGAGGTGGCTCAGTTTTTCCTCATGCTTTTTAAGACCAGTATTTGAGGAGGAGGAGGAAAGATAATAGTCGAGAGGTACATCATGAAACTTCTCTAAAATGAGTAACACCAGAAATAAAGCGTGCAGGGGAAAAAATACAAGGCTTTCAAAAGGAAAATGGACATTTTCTCAGCAAAAGAAAGGAAAATGAGGCAAAGTTTTCAATGAAACAAAGTTTTACAAGTTTACAAAATTTTACAACATTAGACTGAAACCTACTCAGGTGTCAAATTTATCTCCTCCAGTTTGTGACCACCAAGAAGACACTCCAGTAAGTGTCTCCTGACATCCCCTTAGCCAAGGGCCTCCCAGATCCCCTGCCTTCCCACCTGAAATATTGCCAAAATGAGATCCATGGGGGAAAACAGGGGAAGCCAAAACAACACTGACACTGTTTGGCAGAAGTGTATCCCACAGCTGTTCACAATATTTAATAAACAGGAGAGGCGAGTCTAGCGTTTAAATTACAGAAATAAATTTACACTGAATAATACAAACTCCCATTGGCAGCACGTGGTAACAAAGTCGGTGAAGAGCCTCTACTGATGGCCACCACTCCCCAAGGGTTTCCTCAGGGGGGCTGAATTCATACACTGAGTGACATAGATGCAGCTGGGGCAGGGAAACAGTATGAAATGTAAAGGAAGGTTTATGCTTCAGCGGAAATATCAATCTTGCACTCACTGGCATGGCATTGTACCAAAGCCAGGGCAAGGAGGCTGGGGCTTCAGTCACATCCAAGGAGGAAGAGGGGAAAAAGCCTACAAGGTCAGCTAGTGTGTTGACTGATGTAAAAATTCCCATTTCCAATATGGGCTGGGCATGCTGAGCTGCTGCAGACCTGTTGAGAAAAGCACATGTCCCCGGCCATAGTGGTGTGGAAGAAACCCTCAGCCATAGGAGGGTGGCAGCCCAACCTCCCTCCGAAGGGTGTGAGCAGACTGCAGCCACTATCTCTGCCTGTGGGTTGCAGTAGAGACAACACATTCATTTTCCCGTGCTTTGCGAGGGCACTCCCTCTTCCCCCCTACCACTCCACACAAGACCATTAGCACCGTAAATTAAGTGTGATGTGTAAGTAGTTTCGTTCACCCTTCAGGAGATATGGGCCAAACCAAGGCACACCGCTGTCAAGGATCCTGCTGCCTTAGTCAAACTCTGATCATTTTATTTCTGGTGCTATTACCCAAAGAAATTGCCTATTTAACAGATGAGAACAGCGCTGTAACAGAGACCAGACACTCAGAAATTTAGCACAACACATGAAACACTGTCTTGCAGCATGGTAATTTAAAAAATGAACAGAAAATTGACTTGGCTAAGAACACCATCATATGGCTAAAATGCACAAGCTAAGCACATGTTAGGTATTGTACGGCATATCCACATGGGTATCCCAAAGCTTGGGGCTAGGATAGCTTGGATAAAAGTATTTTGGAAATACCATTATCTGAATGGGGTTTGGAGCCAAAATTACAAAGGAAATCACTGCTTCCATTCAGTAGCAGAAAATTATCATCTCTCTTTGAGATCTCAAAAATATTAGAACACTTATTTCTTGTTTGAACAAGAAACTGCAGGCTTATAAATACTACTAACAACCCATGTCCCTCTTCAGAGTGAGAGTGCCAGACAGGGAGAGCTACAGGACAGCCCATACCTGGTACTCTTAGAGACCCTGGTTTTGCTGTCCTTCTCTGAACATTGTCAGGCAATTAACATTTTAAAGTTTTAAATTATATACTTTTAAATGCTGAAAAATAAATCCCTACATGAGATAGATGACATAGGGTGGGGGCAAGGGGAGGAGAAGAATGGTTTGCCCCAGCCTAGACTATCTCCCCACAGCTCCTACTGAGAACAGCACAGGAGGAGGGATGCAAGCACAGGGACAGAGTCAGGAGGGCTGGCAGAAGAGCAAGGGACAATGCCAGCCTCAACTGCATAAAGTAGAAATGGCTGTTGGAAAGGGAAGGAGAGCTGAGACCATGAGCCAAAATGAATACCCGTGCAGGAGGAGAAAAGAGAGGATTTCATGCTTCTGAGCACTTATGGTGACAGGGGAAGGTACAAGTTTAACGAAGACAGTAGGTGCACAGAAATTGATGAGCTAAGCACAATACATAAACCAAAGGCAAAAGGCATGTTTTGCTCCAACACTATGCATTTTACTTCTTCCCTTGTGTCCACTCAACTTGTCAGAGGCAGCCCCACTACTGCTCATCGGTCTTATTTGTCTCATTTGTTTCAGCTGTGGATGGGCTGTGCAGAAAATGGTGACTTTTTTTGGTCCCACAACTTGCACAGATCAAGTTCTTCTGAAAAACCCAGTGGAACACCTATCAAGAACACAACACTGGCTAACAAAAGAAAAGCTGAGGCTGATAAAATCAAGTCTCACAGTTCCAGGTGTCTGTGTGAGGGAGGAAACTGTTTCTTTAAACAATGGGCTGCCTGCCACCCTCATAATTTGCATTAAACACATCCATGACTCAGGCAGTAAAGTGGTGCAACATCACTGGTCAGGGACCAGCTCCGTGAATAGGACCAAGAAAAAATGGACCAGAATCAACAACTCTAATGCCACCAGAAAGATCTCCCTAGCTGGTATGAAAAAGCAGAGAGGGCTGGGTACCACACAGCAGAGCTGCTGCCTCCCATGTGAATCTTGTCAGGAGACTCCAGCACTCTTCATTTTCTGGCAACTAGAAAAATGCGCTTCTGTGCTTGCTCAGGATTTTCCAGGATGCATCAGTTCCCCTTGGTTACTTTCAATATTTCAGAAGCCATAAGGCACTGGCAGATAAAACAGCCCATGTTGTCACCACCCTGGGGTGAAGTTTCATTTGTCATGGCCTTCTTCTCTGCTTGGGAGAGGCCAATATTTGCTGGAAGTTCCATCGCCTGCATCCGTAGGACAACTGAATTTGAGAGGCAACAATCCTGGCATTCAAATGCAGCTCCCCTGACTAGCAGGAGGGACACACAGCAGCCACTTTTAACCTTTTTCCACTTTCTGATGGAAGACAGGGAGAAGGTCAGTCCACCAACAACAGGCTATCCCGTAATTATCTTTACGTCCCTTATTACAACTTGCTTAGGGACAGGCCACCCATGGTCATAAGTCAACAGATGACAAGCTGGAGGCCCCTGGCCTGGAGTCTCATTTCCCTCCATTGCTGAGCAGCAAACACAGGTGAAGTGTGACCCTGAACCAGAGCATGAAGAGATGTTTTGATACTGATGGATACTCAGCTGAACATGAGGCAGTGCTACTGCAGGCTGCCTTTAGCAGCTTGCCTTTGTTGCATTAAAGGAGAACGAACCCCACAGTGAGCTCAAAGCTCATTTGCTTGGTTGACTGTAAGTTCCAGAGGCCAGATTTGGTTGTCAGTTGCATAAAACACAAAAACAACTATTTCAACAGAATTACCGCACATGCCTGGCCCTTAGTCTCAATCAGTAATAGGGCAGATGCTGGCAAGATAAAGAGGCCATCTATGCTATCATTAATGAAGTTTCAGGTAAAACATGATGCAATGTTATTTCAAAATACTGACATATTGCTACAGGTATTTGGTGCTCTTCCCTTAATTACAATTGCTGGAGAGCACTTTTTTCTCTCCAACGTTTGCTTGCCTGAAACCTAATGGCTGTGTTAGAAAGCCTGCAGCTGGATGGGCTGTTTTTCTTTACTCATCTCTGTCATTAGCATGCAAACCTTACAGAAAGGAGAATGGACTCTTTTTTGGAGAAACAGAGTCAAGACCCTCTACAAAGAATTACTGGAGAAACAACGGGGATCTCACCTGCTAATCCATCTGTTGTACAAACTCAGCCTCTATTAAACAAAAGTTGTATTAAAGCAATTTACCCATGCCCACCCTCACCCCTGGATTACTTTGCAGCACTGTTGGTAAAATAAGCTCCCTCGTTACCAATGGAGCCACGGTTGTCAAAGAAGCCGGTTGTTAAACGAGATTTTGCAGTGATGCTTTTAAAGCTTCTGGATAAAAGGTACTAACAAGTACAAAACAACTGTCTGGCATTTCCATCCAAGATGCTTTCCAAAGTTCCCTAGGCCAGGCTTCAAGAAGGTCTTGCCCATTAGGGGAACGTGGCACAGCAGACACTGGAGGTAACATTGCTCACAACCTGCTGAGCCCCAGCTGAAGTAGAATAGGTATTCTCTACCTTCCATGCTATTAACTGGTTTGCAGTGAAGCAGCAAGCTGACAGCCCAACAGAGGTCCCACCACAACCCACAGTCCTGAGGGGTGTAAAAACACCAGATCCACCAGAGCATCCACATCTCACACAGGCTTAGAACAGAAATGAGAGTAAAAGAATAATTGCCATGGGATACAAAATGGGACTTGTACCATTTGTGCCATTTAACCATTCCTCCTGAACTTGACAACTAATGGTACAAAACCCCAAAAGTTAAAATACTTTGTTAGAAATTTAACAAGACTTATAGTCCATGCAAGGGCTTTTGTTCTGCTAGAGTAGCGTCAGACCGATCACAACATACTATAATTTTGGACATTAAAAAATTCATTCCAATCAGCATTTTCACAAATCTTAGTCCTTTCATATAAACACATCTCACGCGAGAATGATTGGTCCATACTCATTGACCCAAAATGGTGAGGTACCACATGCAAGCAGCATGATATGGGCCTGTTACTGCTAGGATCTCCTGAAAACAAAACTAGACCATGATTCTATGCATGGCTGCCCTGAGAAAACATTAAACAAATATAGAGCTGCTAGGACATGTGCAGAAAAGAGTTAAATACAGATTCACTGAAGGAGCACAAAGCTAAAAACGGACAACTTGACCCCAGTATCTACTAATGCACTGGCACTGGGTTGAAGAGGAGTTATCAAGTTACTGTTTTTCTAAATATTACAAATACCCAAACTTAAGAAAATAATTTGCTTACTGTTCTTTTCCATTTTCATTCTAATTTGAAACACCAACTTAGTTAACAAACAATCTTTCTGAAGGAGAATAATGGTGGGAACTGTTGTACTATCTGATTTTAAACAGGCACACTCATCAGTGTATCTTTCCAATTTCCTAATAAGGACTTTGCAACACCAGAAATTCCAGTTCCTTCAGGGAATCTATCCTAGATTTTTATATTGAAACTCTCACACACTGTGAAAAGACCTGGGGGTACAGCAACTGTGTGCAGAGTTTCATATTGATGATCCTCTAGAGACAGGCCCTTTGGTAGCTACACACAGCAGGGGCATCAAACACCAATGGAAGTTCAACTCCTGCGAAACTCTGGGACTACATTTATCACAATGGTTTTACCAGTTCCATTTTAAACACTTTGAACCAAAACTCTTTCCTCTAGTAGTCTGCATGGCAAATTAGAGGTGACCACAAAAATGAAACCTTGTAATACACCAGAGACCATGTGGGATTGTGGGATCCATTGTCTACAGACCCTATTGGAAAATGGATGAGCTGGTTTTGTGGTGGAAACCCCCTTTCCTCCAAGAGTACCAGATTTTTCAAAACATGCACTGACATTTGCATTCCCACCACTCCTGCCAACAAGCTTGAGCTGATTGCTGCCTCTTCAGTATATGATGTCTACTTTCACATGAGTGCTGATTCTACTCCAAACATTTCGGGGCAGATATGAAGGATGAAGAAAGGATCCGGTTTCTTGGCTCCTTTAACTTAAGAAGTTACCCTTAGCTTAAGGAGTTAGTTAAGAATCCCCACACTTTATGTCATTCAATCTCTCCCTATTCCTTGTACATCCTAGAGGATTAATCATATTTGAATCCAGTTTGTTCCCCTTCATCTCACTCTGCACAAACTTTCAGTATAAACCAGAAAATCATTCATAACTCCATCCCTCCTCAGGTCCTGGTCACTCTTCCATCCCCTCAGCCCTGCTCCCGGAGGCGTAACTTAAATCATCACTTCTCATGCTTTATCCATGAGAATATCTTTGCTAAATACAGCTCATAAAGCCTCTGTGAAGAGCTGGGTACTCTCTGTTGACTGTAAGGAATCAGACAGTTAACGAGCCAGTCTTACACACACCTGCTATTAGCATACATTGACAAATAACTATCTTCTCAAAAAATAATTATATAGCATGTGTATTGCCCACATAAGTTAACTGACAGCACTGACAACGTATTACTGCCCTAGTCTACAGGACCTTTACACTTTGCCAGTCTCATCGAGTCACCAGCTCCAGCAAAGCTCAGACGCTCATGAGGCACCATAAAGCTCAGGTAGGGAGACTAGCCTGGCTCATGGACATTGTTAATGGCATCAGCATACTCCTACACCCAGGGTAATTAGTGAGACAAATTAGCCTAGATGCCACACCAGAGTGAGCAACGTAATTCTGCATTGGCTTGCACTGAACTGTGACGTTCAGCACACAGGAGGCCAAACTCCGCTGGTCCTTAGTGCTCCTTCTCATCCTCTCTCATGCTCTCCTCCCATCAGACCCAGAGGATCCATAATAAAGCGAGGAAAAGCCATCACAAATATTCGGCTTGACATTCTGCATAATACAGGCACCGGCTATTTTTGTGTAAGCCCAAATTAAGCCCGATCTAATGCAGCGTTACTAATGTTTTGGAACAGGGAACACATACTTGTGCAGGGTCAGCCAGTGCCTGGCGAAAGCCAGGGTGCCTGTGACCTGCCCACAGCAGGCATGAGAGCAAGGCAAGTTATAGGGCAATATTTACATCCAGGCACAGATCTCCTTACACACACAAACAGGAGGCACATCTCTGCACACATGTGCGGGAGCCAGGTTATCTGACCTCAGACAGATACTATCTGCAATTCAGGACAGAACAGAAGAATTTATTTTGACTCAATGCTAGCAGAAAATGCTTTTTGCCAGAACAGCTCACTATATTGTATGATAACTGAATGAAGCTAATTTTCAGCAGATTCTATCTAACAGCTCTTAACTGGTACAAATAGTTCAAGGTCTTCAAAGTATACAGTGTTGCATAGTCCCCGATTCACACATTCTGCTAATAACTGCCAGACAATTGTATTGAATTTATTCAAAAACCATTAGCTGCAGAATTTCATATTCTTCAATTCTGCCTCAGATACATGCTATATTACACTTACATTAAGGTTAATGTGCAATGCCAGTTCTTTAACAAAGGAACTGCAAATACTTGAAATTACAGCATCTCTTACTAAGGTGTCTGTTTTAAAAGTTGATTGTTTCTCTCTTGCAATTCCCCTTTCATCCCTGCCCCTGCCAGGAGAGTTGGGCTGAAAAAATGGTGAGAATATTAGAGCAAATACAGGCGCATATTTGAGACATTCTTTGTACAGCGTGCATATGCTACCAGCATTACAAGGATTTTTCTTTCATCTGTTCCTTGAGACATGAGCCTCCAAAATACTTAAAAACCACTTCATAAATATCCTTCGAAAAGCCATCATCACATCTTCAGAGCACTGGTGCGTTAAACGCCTGCCACCAAAAAGACGATGTTAAAATTCGGGAAGATCTAGAGGTGGAAGCTGAGGAGCAGAAGTAGCAAGAACACAGGAATGTTTAAACAAGAGAGCCTCAGTGAGAGGCTGAGACATGGTGTACTTTTCATAAAGAAATAATACACACATCCTATTCATGTTATAAAAAATGTTACAGGTAGGCAAGCTTCTGTAATTTACCTAATACTCTTACATTCATGTTTCCTTAGGTTTCATGCAATTTATTAAGTTTTCAGCCTTGCCTGCAGCAAAAAGGATAAACAAAAGCAGATGTGAAACTCCCTTTTTTAAGGGCCCGCCAACCTCCCGCAAAGCCTGTAAGCAGCTGGGGAGGGCTGATTACCGTCAGCTCTGCATGGCCAGTCCAGCTGCTCTCCCCAGGCTGAGCCCAAAGGTGGTACACCCTGGCCCATGGCAGGTCTTGCCTCTTTAGAAAGGGCCTGTTCCTCTCTGTTCTGTAAGATTTCGGCTGGAAATATGTTTTGTTGGCCAAGGGTTAAGTAAACCACAAGAACACAGCAGCCTGGAGAAAAAAAGAGGACCAGGACAACAAGAGTGATACATATCCCTGGCTGGTCACAGGGGACAGAGGACTTAATGAACATTTACACAAACAAAGGGCAGACTTACGGAATTTGTTATTGCTCAGCAGGGAATAACCAAGAGATTACACCTTCACTGCACCTACACTAAAAGGCTCTCAGTGACATCAAAAAAGCAGAAGCTTCACGAAATTTGTGCGTAAGACTTCACCATCCTCAGTCACAGAAGAGGAGGTACTGTGCTGAGGCACAAGAGATGCTGGAAGAGCACAGAGCGTTACAAATCCATATTCAGAAGACTGGTGCCTCCATGCCCTGCTGGGCATCAGACAGGACACATCCATGCAGCAGAGCACGGTCCAGGACATCAGCTGGGCCCATGTATCACAACAGCCAGGCTAAAGTCAGCTCCAGTCTGCAACACGATGTGTTGGGTTTGCACTTGGTCAGCTCAGGAAGCACTGGAGGAAATCCCTGAGTCTCTGCTCCCACCCACCCAGACATACCCTCAATTAAAGACCATGGGGAGAACGGACATGAAAGACCATGATACTTCCCACTATTACATCTATTCCTCTCATATTGTTGCAGCACTATTTCTGGTGATGGAAGCCATCAAATAAGCACACTTACTCCATAATCTTGATTTTAACTGAGGGGCTGTCTCTAACCCAGTAATCTTACATTTTTAATGACCATAAAATTCAACTAAAAACCAGCAGGCTCTCTCCCTCCTATACCCCATTGTCTGAAAGAAAAGGATTCAGTCTTTTCCTATTTTGTACAAATCAAGAAACCTCTGAAACCACTTACACACAAACACACCATATAGCAATTGTTTCTCAAACATTAGCAGCCTCCAGACTAAAAGTCTTGTATGCCAAAATGGGTGAGAAGGGGGAGAATCCCAGCTCACAAGGTGCAGCTGAAAAATTAACAAACGGCTTTGAAAGAGGCAGGGCAAATCTGCTGCACTAACACGGCGCTAGTGAGCACACACATAATAAATTGGGGATTCCCCGTGTCAGGGCCGGCTCCGAGCGTGAATTGCAGAGTTCCAGGGAGGATCAATAACTGTCAGAAGGAGAAGAAAGTGAGCACTAAATTCGCTCGCCTTTCATCTTCAACAAATGGAACAGAAAATCTGATGGATGACAGAACCTTTCGTTTCTATAGCGTTCTTGTTGAACTAAAGACTAGTGACACTGAGATGATTTTCAACATACGCTTCTGTAGATCCAGAAGCAATTATAAAAATAAAAATAAAAGAATTTCGTTACAAAGAAGCCCCCAAACCAAAAGTAGTGATTCAGAAGGGCAGGGTAAAGAAAAAATATTAATGAAAGCCCGTGCCAGTGGTCAGCCCCTATCATGTGAGAGTGCAGAGTTTTGGAAGCATGGAGTACATTAAACACAACACACCCCTTGCCTCCCCCATAATTAAGTTAGACATGTGAGAGCAAAAGCAATAGAGGCTGTCTGTTTAGTTTCTCTGCTTGGCAGGGCACCACACACACATGCACACAATTTCTCCTCTCCTCCATTTGTGAAAGGAAGGGGGGGGTGTTGGGGGATGGGGGGGGGAGAAATATAAAGCCCAAATGAGCAGATAAACAAAAAACCCAAAGCAAACACAAAAAAAAATTTCCCAGCTTTCAAAGAAGGAACATGCTACTGCTCAAAGAAATGCCAAAATATCTTCTCCACCCCTTTATTCTACTGTACACAGTCACTCAACCCATCAGGAAAATTGTATTAAAAAAATAACAACAACGGCAGAAAGGAGACAAGACCTCTTGTTCAATCCAGCTGGCTTCTGTACCTTAACTTTCATATCAGATATTTATTTTGGCATGTGGGCAGTGGGGGAAGGGGAAACATCTCTGGACACCGTATGACATCCTCCACCGTGGTGTAACAGTTCAGAGCACAGAGGTACGTCTCTGGCTGTCACCCATGAATGCTGAACATGCCATGTGATAATGCACAATGCCTTTGTCCCGTGCAGTGCCACACTGACAAGTCACAAGGCAAGGTGGGTGGGAGGTCCCAGAAAAGAACACATGATCCATCTTCAACCTTATGATCTGGGTTCAGCCAAAGAGGTGGCACTGCCCAAAGCTGAGGCGGGTTTGGGACCAAAGTGATCTCTTGGAGTTTGCCAGGTGGGCTGCCAGGGTCCCCCAGCACTGCAATAAGGTATTTGAGAGGATGTGTCACCTAGGCCAGCCCAGAAGAGGCATATTTCCACCACTGAAATGGAAAATTAAAAGCCTGCAAAACAAATGCAGTGACTCAACTGGGCATAAGGGCTTGGTGTAAAGTCCAGAAATTGGCCTATGCATGTTAACTCCCCCTTAAAGTGTGTATGTGGGAAGGCTACTCCCGCTTTCTCAGTGGAAAGAAGATATTAAATGAGACGCCAGACTAGCTGATGGCAATAAAAAAAATACAAAGAAAAAACAAGCCCCGACCCTTGTATTTTGATCCCAAAAGACCACGCCACATGAAACCAAGATTAGCTGGGGCTCTCTGGTATCAGCGACTGCCTACCACAGCCTCATTGTCCCTGCAGCTCCCTGGCGGCTGCGCGGCCCCGCACCACGCCCTGTGGTTTCCCACTGACGCACAGGCATTCCCCATCCCGCCCCGCAGCCTGCACCCAGCCACCCTCTGGCTCTGCTTTTTGGGAGACCACGGACACCACTCCGACAGCCTCCTCTGGAACCTCAGCAGTGGCCCAGTATGTTCCTCCAGCCCAGTTTCATTCACTTATTATAGAAGGGCAAATTTGTACACAGCCACACAGCCAGTTTAACTGCTGGGCATCCAGGGAAATAATTCAGATATTTCCCGTTCAAACCCATCCTCGAAGAGTATTGGAAATGATCTGTCTGAAAATCTGCATCACCTAACAGAGGGAAAGAGTTGCCTGACACCCCCATTGAATAACCTGGTAATTTCGTATCTCAGTCAAATTTTGGTTTGAGAGATGAGGCCTCATCTCCATATGAAAAAGATAAATCAATCTAGAATACGCAAATACAATTTTAAATGAGAGTATCTAGATCAAACACAGATGCAGAACCCACAGCTTCAGATTAACAGCATCCTCCCAGTTTAGTTTAATCTACTTTGAAAGCAAATTACTCTGTGCTAGGCAGAGGCACTCGTTCTCCAACAAAAGAAAGCATCCTCACACACACCAAGTAGCTCCTCGAGAGCAATCCGGTGGGTAGATGGGGCATTATTTCTCACAGACAGGAGCTTCGTGCTGTGCCTTCTCTCCCTAAATGCTGTAAAAAAGTTGCTGGTACTGAAGAACTTCTTTACTTCACTACACAGATTAATGCTCCTCAGGCCAGGTTACACAGCTCTTCACAGCCTGCCCAGCACGATGAGATACCACCATTAACTGAACAGTATTTCAGTCTGAACCTTTCTCCACTGAAGGCAATTTTTTTGCCTCTGGGAAAGATCTGTAAAATATCGTCTAAGTCCATGTTAAAATACAAACAGAAGCAATCAGCATTGTCTCCAAGGCAGGGTCTCTCTGCACATTTCGAAAGGCTTTGCACAAAGTTTCCATGCTTGACAAGGAGCATCTCATGAGGGCAACGCACTCCAGCTGATTGCACAATGACAGCAAGTGCCAGAAAAACTCCAAGTCTAATCTGAGATCTGACACTGACTTGTTGTGTGGGCTTGGGCAAACCACTTAACCTCTCCGCATCTCAGCTTTTCTGCCCATAAATGAGGGTAATAACGCCGAGCTCCCGCTTCCCCCAGGGACTGATAGGGAGCCTTGGGTTTTTACGGCACTTTGGAAACGTGAAGTGCTACGTAAGTGCGAAGTACCATTATCTAGAACTTCCACCATCACCTCAACATGCGGGCGCAGCAGATGCTGGTGAGAAGTGGCCCGCAGGGAAGACTCCAGACAAACTGAATGTACATGATTACCCTGGTGTTTAACTGGGAAGATGTTCAAGCAGCAAAAGGGGGATTTAAATGCCCTTTCCTCTCTCCTCACAGAGACAGGAGCGGTATCTAATACAGGAGGTACCCAGGGCAAGGGCAGCATGGGTACAGAGCCATGCAGGAGTCACTCATGCCTTAGACAGGTACAGCTCTCCTGCTGACAGCATAGGGAAGGGATTGCTCCCTGCTTATCTTATTATCTCAAATCTGTGGCAGTTCTCAATCACACCTCCAAACACCCAACCAGAACAGCAGGAGTGTTTCTCTGAGCCCTTCACTGAACTACCACCACACCTGTATCTCACCAGGCTGAGTCAATATTCTCAGGAGAAACATGACAACAAGAAGTATCCAAACCCTTACACCACCCAGCATGTGCTCATTCCAGAAGGCAGGCAAACAACATCCAACTCTTACAAAGTGTGACTTAGCCCATTTCTTGCTTTGCTAGTTTCCCAAACTCCTCAAGCAGGATTCAGGTCCTGTGAGGTGAAGGGACATGAGAGCACATGATGCCCAAGCTCCATGGGCTCGTCCAGGCACATCTTAGAACAAGGGAGGGGGACAAAGCGGAGCAGATGACCTGCTGATTACACCTCACCAAAACCTTAGTAATATAAGCAAAGGTTAAAGATGCTGTTCACCCCGGACAACTGAGCTGCCTTGAAGGGTTATAGACACCACACATATCTACAAAGAGCATTTTCTCCTCAGTGTGCCCCTCTCTCCCCACCTACCAATTCATCTAAACTAGAGAATTAACTATTTGCTAACTGGGATGTCTAGGAAAAGGTAGCCCTCAAAACTATTGTGGCAACCAGACACATAGATGGGCTGTCCAGCTGTATAGCAGACATCTTGTGAACATGTTCTGAAATGGCACTAAAAATAGCATTGTTTCACCTGGAACAGCAGTTGTGTCTCTCTAGGAGATGGGGAGGAGCAGAGAAGCAGAGATCTCTTGAAGGCTGTTATTATCAGTAATGAGTTTATTTTCAAATCAAAGTTGACTGTTACTCATGACTAGAAAGGGGTGGAAATTTCAAAACAGTCCTAAGAAAATACTTCAAACTACTGACTTCTTTACTTCTGTGTTTATAACATACAAAACCACGGCAACCCAAGCTAGATCAGCATTACATTGTGCTCTGCAGCAAATAGGAGAAATTCATTAAGTGACAAAGCTAACTGCTTTCTGTGACTACACCAGCAAATGAATTCAGTGGTAAGGACACTTGCCAAGACAGTGAATTTATGCAAGTACTGGAGAATGTTCATGGAAAATAAACTTTTATTAATTAAAGAGTATCACTCACTGCTCAACCCAGGGGATGGAAATGTATCACATGTTCCCCATCTCTGCTCAGAGGAGCCCCAACACCAGCCAGCTCAGGAACTGCTTGTGGATGATCTCCAAGACAAAACGCTGAGACTTGTGCATGAGTAACAAACAAAGTTCCACAAAAAATCACGATCTCTTCAGTGATCCTTCACTAACAGGAAGAGCAATTCATTTTGCTGCACGAATGATTAATTATAAATTATTAAATCCAGCTCTACTCAGGATACTTACCCAGGGAAGCAACTGCTCCAACATGTCAACAACTTTTGTTTTCTAAATCTCTGAAACCAGTATTACTTCAAAACACGTATGGAGCCAGATTTTCCACAGAAGCTCTAGTGTGTGTTTTTAGTGACCACTATCTCCAGTCCTGGTGAGACTCTAGGAGGGACAGCAACTTACTCTCCCTGCTCTGGCCTTTGGAGACAGCCTGTTTCAATGGGATATTGCCATTGCTTTCACTCTCTTCTCTATCTCCCATGCATGTGAACCACACATGGAAGCATCTGGAGAGCATGAGCTTCCTTTCCCCATCCTTATCACACAGGAGAGTGTATCCCCCAAGCAGGAATTTGGGCAGCAGCCTGCCCATGAGCACAAGTTTTGCTGCATTACTGTGTGCAGCAGTCATGGAGGAGGCAATTTCCTGCCCGGCAGGAAGGCGGTGGAGAGCCCTGGGCTGCTCCTGGCCTCAGCAGCAGGCAGGGGCTGGGGGCTGGGGAAGGACAAATGTAAAAGCAGGAGAAAGTGTGGGCCTGCAAACATGCATCAGAACACAAAGCAGCCGGAGGATGCACGGATACAAAAATGGGATACATTATTATTCCATAAATTAAGTTAAAGCAACCTCAGCACATCCCAGACCTTTAATACCGGGCTGCTGCACACCAAGCAAGTTGGCTTCCAGCCTGCAAAATGTTTCAACTTCACTCAACTGAGACAAGACCCACGTTTTATTAAAAGAGGTTTATCTTCCTGCAAATAAACCTCAACAGCTTTTGCGCCCTGAAGAAGCAACTTCAGTTTGCGTCTCACCCTCCTCCCCCTGCCCACAACAAAACACACATTCAAAATCTGATGAGTAAAGAATTACCAGTTGCAGCTTTCTGGACCTTGCCCACGTCAGGCTGGTATGCAACAGGTTTCAATGTTTGTTTTTATAATAAATAAAGCAAAAGCATGATGAGACACCTAAGCTCCTCGCCTCTCCTCTGCCTTCTTTGAAGAAGGCTTTTTATTTTGAGACTTAAGCAAAACAGAAAAGCGGTTAATAAAATAAAGGGCATTCCCTATCTCACATTTCAGCATGTTCCAAATAATCTAGACAGCCTTAAAATACCAAGCTTGCCTGTCAGCCATTTAATGAAGAAATACCAATTTAAAAAAAAATGTAACACACACGCATGCACACTTTCCCTTCTTCTTATATATCTACTGGTCTGCCCCATGACCTCATTTCTCCTGACATAAAGCAAAAAAATTAGAAGGCAAAAAACCCCCCAAAACACATTTTTTCAAGCAAGGAGCAAAACCTAAATATAATTAAAGAAGTGTAAAGCCCAACTTTAACAGCAGACAAATATGCAGAGAACAGTGTGACCTTCCCTTATCACCCACTGACATGCTTAATCATTTCCAAACAAAAATGCTCTTTTCTGCCACTTCTTCACTCTGCGAGCACCCCCAGCTCCTGCATGGCCAGCAAAGAGTTAAATCTCCCACTATCCCCTGCTGCCTGCGAAAAATCACTGAAACAATTGAGACATTGTCCAGTGAACAAGACTCTCAGGGACTGACATTTTTGTTTATGTCCCAGTTCTCAGCCTGTCAATTTTCACTCCCAACGTTAAAAGCCTGGCTTGCCCCAATACAGTCTGCCCTCGTCTGAAAAGGCTCCACTTCATTTATTTTATTAAAGCTATGGTGTGTTTATGATTCAGAGCTCTCCCCATCCAAGGACCTGTTTGTCCCATCCCCCTGCCTTCCTCCCTGCCCTGCAACAGCGACTTCCTAACTCTGAGGAGGCTTTGCAATGCCTTTTGCAGAGCCATTGCCCAGGAAAATAACTGTGCTTAGGTTAAACACTGATGTCTGCATTTTCCTGGAGTATGAAATATGTGTTACTGAACTCCAGTCCCTTAAAATAGCCTTTCATTATTAACCAGGGTAGGGTAGAGGGGAAGGGAGTTGGATACTAAGCCAGAGTGGCAGGAACTTTAAAAATAAAAGAAAGTTAATTAAGAAAACAAAACAAACAAACAAAAAACCTGAAAAAAACCAAACCACACACACCCACTCTTGCTACCCAGCAGCAAACTAGAAAATACATGTAATGAAGTAAAACAAACATCTTGGAGCAAAGCAGTGTTTTCTCGGCTGCTTTGCGGCTGCATTTCCTGCCTGCGTTTTCATAATGACCGGAGCGTCAGGCCCAAAATATATCCCTCTCCTTCACCCCTGCCATCCTCTCCCCCCATTCCCAGCACTTTTTTTTTTCCCCCTTCGTTACGCTCTCAATACTTTATCTCCATGAAAAGCACACACAGCGGTCACCAGTGTTTCCTGTTTGCCGAGTGTGCTTTAACTATATCACACCCTCCGCTGCTGCGCTGGAATGCACAGCATATGGCATTGTGAAAGGGTTTACTGTCGAATAATGGCAGCAATGCAGTCCTGCTGGTTTATATCAAACCCTGTCACTCTCTTCACGGAGGTCTCCCTCGTGCTCTCTGAGAGGCAAGGTAAAACACACACACACACACAACACTTCAACTCTCATGTAGGACCTCAGTAGAAGCCTGTCTGAATCAAGACCTGCGAACTCAAGGCAAGGAAGATTGCAACTTACGAAGTGGTAATGTACAGCCACTCTGAGATTTGTTTTGAATCTTAGTCCCCATAATGGAACCTTCTACAGGTAAACAAATGGGCTGTTAAAGATTTTTGAGCTACTCGCTGGGATTCCTGTGGGCACAGCCAGCATGGGCTGGAGGACGGCTACGTGCCTGAGCCCCTCTTTTCCAGGGTGGCAGGGCTGTCAACCTGAGCAGCTCCCTGAGCTCTATCCCTAAGCGCAGCTTCACCTTCCCTGCTTTCAAAAATCAGCACTGATATATTTGGTTATGGAAACATCCACATGAAAAGCAAACATACACCATCACCTTTCACTTTGGGTCAAAGTTTCGAAACTGCATTTTCGTTTAATTGCTCACAGGTTTATTTTTGGGGTTTTTTTGTGGTGGTTTTTTTTTTAAGCAACTTTGAAATGAAAATACTCCCCAAGTAAATAAATAAATAAATAAATAAGTAGATAGATAAAGTGCTGCTTCCAGCTGCAGTCAGGTTTAGCAAGATGCTCACAAAGGTTATACTTCAAAGTGCTTTTTGTGCAGATCTTGAAATGCCTTCCCATGCCCGGATGCATTCGGCCAGCAGACGCTGAAATGAGTAGCAATACTTTTAAAGTCCATTGAAATGCATCCATCCACCCTCTCTTCATAAAAGGAAGCCTTACTTAACAGGCATTTATTATTGCTGAACCAGGGTTGAAAGTTCAGTGTCCTTATAGACCAAAATTATCAAGATTTCTGAGTTTGCAGCCCACGTTTAAGTCCTAATGAGCTATTGTACCCACTCACTGCTATTAACTCTTTGATGTCAGGAACCCATGATGCTCTTTTAAATGTCTCACAGATGTCCAAGGGAAAAAGTGCAAAGCTCACCTGTGCTAAAGGACAGGTGAGCAACCGGGTTTTTTTTTTTGCATTTAATCCCCTCCAGCAAAATATGCAAAGACAACTACAGCATTAAATATGCATGTCAAAGACAGGCTAGCCTACCAGTTTGGACTGTGAACTCAGACTCAGGGGAGCTGTACATTGCTTCCAGCTTTGCTGTGATCTGATATGCAGAACACGTTACCTTTCTGGGAAAGGGACGTGAGCATACGGTGCCTGTCACACCACACACGTACAGCAACCCAACCGCTGCTGAGCCGTGCGCTGCACAGCCCCATCTCCCCTGCATTTGGGCAACCTGAGGCAGCAAAACAATCTGCTTTTCTGACAGTTCCTTGCCTACTAGATCTTCCTAAATACAGGCAACAGTAAAATGATAATGAAATTATCTTTAATTTGCACCAAGCACTTTGACCAGCTCATTACACAGTCACATCGGTGAAACTGTGTCCACAGGGAGAAGCCACTATCATGCTTGAATGGCACTTGGGAAGGGAAGGGTACCTAATTTTCCAACCCCAGACTAAGGCCCCCAATCCAACCACCAGTGAACAGGAGCAGGATGATGCTTTAATTCAAGAGTCACAAGCCCAGCTGGGCGCCCAGGCGTGGAGCAGCTTGAGCTGGCCAGATGAGAACACGGCACCAGCTCTTTGGCTGCTCTCCTCACCCACCAGTGCTGGGACTGCTCCCTCACGCTTTCTCACTGTTTACTCATCCCACAGATTCCTCAGCACAGCGATCTGAGGTGTCCAAGTGTTGCCTACACAGGAATGGAGCTTAACAGTCCATCTCCGGTGTGAGCGGACGCTCCCTGGACGTGCCCCGGGCATGACGAGCGGAACAAGTCACTGCAGGGTGAGCCCAGCGAGGCCTCACAGCACCACTGCAACTGCTCGGCCACATGCTCAGCTCTGGACACCTTCAGTCCAAATGGCAGCTGCTGCCTCACATTTACCCCTCGGGCAGCAACTGTGGAGCAACCAGCATTGCCTCAGATTCACACCGGAGCTTATCCCAAAGTAACCCGTCCTGGCCATAGGAGTCCTTTAATAAGGAGCAGGTTATTTCATGTCCAGTAAACAATTTCCCTCCAAAGAGCTGGACATGCCTGAAAAGCATCAAGATGAGGAGTCAACGTGAAGCAGTTATGGCTTTAGCAATTCAAAATCTTGCTTGCTTAATATTAATTAACCACATAGACACACCCAACATGCAGTGACAGAAGTTCTGCTGCCAGGGAAAACTTTACTGCAGACATTTGGGGTTTTCTAATGATACGGCTTCCATGCAGCTGCTTGGCAGGAGAAGTGTTCACAGCCATAAGTGCATAGTAAGAAAGTCTGGAGGCTTTCAGGTCTGTTCATTTTGCTTTCCTCCATAAAACATCATTTCTTTATTACAGGGCAGTCACACACCCACAACACTCAATACTGACATTGCACGAGCTCTGCAGGCACAGATCAGGGCAACTTTTTTTGTTTTCTTTCCTTTCCCAGACACTACCCTTCCAGCCAGGGTAGGAGACCATGGACAGATTTTGTCCATTTCCCAGTGGGCAGATGAGCATCAAGACCAAAGCCCTTCAACTTTTCTTCTACTACTCCTCCTACACTCCTGGGAAGAAATATGTCAGCACAAGGACAAGCTCCAGGGGAGAAGAGTTCAGGTCACACTATTCCTTCTCTCCCTCTTTCATCTCAGTAGCTGGGGGACAGGCAGAGGCCACAACCATCTCTCAGGAAGGGACTTTATTTCATATAAATGCTCATTTCCAGCATCCCAACTCAGAAAAGCATCACTACACAGGACAATACTTTGAGCACATGCTTAAGTGTTGTCCTGAACACCGATGGACATCAACGCACGTTTAATGATTTCTTGAATCAAGACCTAAAAAATAAAAAGGAAGGGGAAGCTAGTTTCCACAGTAATAGTAGTTGAGAAGTCTTTGAGTCGTGCCAACAGGAAAAATGCATGTTAGAGAACCACTCGCCTCTCCTAGGAAACTGCACCTCATTCTGCAGGCCTGCACTGCAGGGCCCAGGGTCACCATCAGGTCCTTAATCTGCACCAAGACAGTAGAGGGATATGGTTGGAAAAAAAAAAAAACAGACCCAACAACAAAAAACCCTCAAACCAAACCCCAAAACTTGGTTACTTCTCACTTCCATCAGGGAGGTTAGTCAGAAAACACCCTTCCTCTTGTATACACACAAACATATGTGCTCAAACCATGCATGTCCACAACCCCCAACCAGCCTATCCCTCATTTTGCACATATCATTCCTACAGACGGGAGCCTGGGTGCATGGCTACTGCCAGCCAAGGTGGGGGAAGGACTGCTGCAGCTCCCCCAAACTTACTAATTCCAAGACATGAGGCAAAAGGTACATCTGACACAAGAACCTAAATAACACCAAAAGTAACTTTCCTCTAAGGTCTGACACATGTTAGGATTTTAGGTTTAGATTTCAAAAACTACTTCAGTTTCTTTTTTGGTTTTTTTTGGCTTTCCTGTGGGGCTACAGGCTTTTTTGTTTGCCTCTAAAATCCAGATGTGGAGGTCATCACTTTCTTAAAATCAACTTGGGAAAGTTACTTAGCATCTGTTCTGACCACATTGGTGAAACAGAGGAGTGAGCAATGCTTCCCCACCTCAGGAAAGCACTCAATGGCTTTACTCACAGGTATCTGCTAGGTATTAGCGAAGCTTCCAAGTAAGTTCCCCTGGAACCAGACCCCTGCCACCAGCCCACTGCATATCCAAACCCAAAATCTGTTTGACAACTATTTCTAGCTTTCTTTTGTGAAAATAGGCACAGAACACTGCTTGGGGACAGATTAGAGCTGGGAGGTTGTTTTACAAAGGCATCACTCCCTGTTACTTGTAACATCTCTAACACCCCAAAGGCTTTCCAAAATGGGTCTGCCCCTTGCCAAACAGGTCTGCATAGGGCAGAGCAGAAAGCATCCTTCCTTCTCTTTATGCAGTGGCTTACAAGGCAGCTCCAGTTTCTTTCACAGAAGAGTAGAAATGTCTATACAGTCCAGAAAGTAAAGTATCCCATGAATAATCTAATACCAAACCACATGAACTGCTGAGAAAAACAATATTCCTGGGTTGGAGCAACTTGGCAAAAAAATGGTCCTGAGCCCAGCAATGCCAGTTTCCTTCCTTTCTTTTTAATGAAAAATACGTGCTGTTTACTTCACTACCGCACCTGGACACAGCACACAGACCTTGTTTAGACAGAAAATAGGTGGTTCCTATTCAAGTGGGCTCATCTGCACAGGAAAGTTTTTGTGCTCAAGTGTGAATTGAAAAATGCAGAACAACTATTTCGAATTATCCTTCCGTGTGGACACCGTTATTCAGCACTAAGAGTTCCTTTGTGAGATTTAGCTTAATCCGTTTCCAAAGCGGATTAAGCTAAACCACACAAAGGACCTCTTACTGCTGAATAAGAGTGGCCGCATGGAGAGATAATGAGGAATAGTTACTCCCAGATAGCTCCTTCGACTGAGTATTTGGGCTTTTCCACTCTGCGTCAACAAGCCCAAAGCTGTACTGGAAAGGGAAGACTGTGGTTCTAGAAATTTGGGGAAAAATAAGTGCCACGGCCACATCATACCCATTAAATCTTCTGCTCTGCACATGATGGCTGCTCCTGTTCCTGCTCCAGTCGGCACGGGCTCTGGCTCCAGAGGAGGCTGCATTATTCAGTACCTACTTCTCTAAGCTCCAGATTGAATCCAGCCACAAACTTCAGCTGCAGACAGGGTGTGCGGGGAGGAGGACCTGCGGCGAGCGGCCTGCCAAGTCTGCCACCCTCGGTACACATCAACTTTGATCTGACAGGCTCACCCATCTGGCTCTGCAGCATCACCCGGCGCTGCTGCGGCTCCTCACCCGCTGCCAAGGCCGAGCTGCTGCTGCAGCCCTCGCACCCGCCCAGGGCTCTGGGGACGGACCGTCTGCATCCTCTTCATTCTGCCTGGCACAGCCACTCTTCTGCTGGAGAGCTGATAGCCTGCTGATATTTAATTGTAGGCCCACACAAGTCCCTAGAAGTTCATTTAACATGCATGCTCCGGCATAACAAACTGCCATGTGTTTGAATCCAAAATGCAGCTTGCATTCCTCTGTGCTGAAATACTCTCCTAAACCACCTCCCCAGTGTAGGTTTCTCAAAATGTTGCTCTCTGCAGGTTTATTGTATCCCAGGCTAACTACTCAAAAAGGGCCAGAATTTAGGTATCCGATTTGTGTCACATTCAGGATATAAGGGGTTATTTTATAAACAAAAGATACATGAGGGAATGCTGTAGTAGATGCACTTCCAACCACACTGAAGGCAGCACAGCTACGTCTTTCTTAAGATGATCTGATGAGCAAGCTTTTGTCCTGCTTCCTCCTCACCCAGAGAGCTTCAATACTGAGGTATGTCAGAGAGAGATATACTTTGGTGTGTCATAACAAACCAAAATGCCAAATCTCAAGGCTCCAACTTATGTGCAAGACTGGACAGCCTCTTCAGGAAACCAGAACTGGTGCTAGCTCACTGCAATATCCACGGCTATAAACCTGCTGCTCCAGGAGGACCTACTGAGCTGTCCCTACTAATGTTAGAGAAGCCTGTCCTTGCCTGGGAATGCTGCAGCCATCCATCACAAGGTAAGCTACCCCAGCACTCAAAGCCAGAGCCTTTGCCAGCACCAAGGACCAGGTTCTCCCAAAGTCAAACCACACGATTCACAAGAAATGGATGTTCAACAGATGAGGATTTGGTTGAGCCAAGCATATCCTAACACTCCTACTCAGCTGCCTTCTCCTGGAGCAACACTTAGGGTTGCTAACTCCCACAATTTTACAGCCAGTCCAGCAATACTTGCTGTTTTTCAAGGCATGGTAGCCTTGAAGTCAAGTGTTTAGGGAAGAACCTCAGACTGCTTACAGCACACAGCAAGCTCACGAACTGCCGTAGAGAAAACTTTGAGATTGAGCAGAGTATACCCTGCAGGCTCAGGAAACAGAACAAATAAAGAGAACACAAAATGTATTATTTAAGAAACAGAAAACAAACAAAAACAACACACAACCCCCCCCACAAATCCTCATGATCTTTTGAGGCCTGACTCATGATCCTAGAACAATTGGCGTTGGCAGTACTATACATTTTACAGCATTTATTCACAGCTGAAATATCCCAGCATCCAAATCCCAGCATCTTGGAACTACTCACAGATCTCCTGACTACAACCAAGCGTGACAATTTATCCCAGCTGCCAAACCAGCCGCAAGGTGTCTTCTGAAGGTGCTTTAGTGCTGACTGATGTTTGCAGAAGCATTAAATTCCTGCTCACTACACAGTAAGAGGTACAAGCCTGCACATTTCCCCAGTCTCAGCATTACAGCAGAGGAGTTACCTCCAGTACTGAAACAAGGGCTAGAGACGATGGACATTGTGTTACAGGGTAAACGCAAGGGCATGAAGCAGTCCCCTAAAGTCTGAACTATTTTGCAAACATATTGAATTACCAAGTGCATTACTTTCAAGGAGCCCACATTTCTTCTGTTCTCTACACAAACCGAGTCTAGGTTTCCATTCATATTTAATGGGTACTGAATATAATGGGTGTGTTTTACAGGAACCCATCCAAAGCAATTTTATTGGGCTGCCGGTAGGTGAATTCTATACTTAGCCCCAAACATTCTGGTTTGCACACAGAATTTTTTTAAACACAACCCTCTCCAACAAAAAATCAAAAGGAATTAGTGGTGAAAGATTCAGCCACAAAATTCTCAGCAAGCTTAATTTGTTCTGTGGCTTAATTCCAAGAAGCTCCAAAAATTCAGGACAAGATGTTTGCACACTTTTGGGCATGTATTAATGAAACATTTTATGTACTTTGCAAATTGCCAGAGCAATTAGCCAAATAAAGTATAGAGTATTTAAAAAGGAGAGTGCCACTAAAGGAGCTTTCCAATTAAGTCTGCATGGGTATTTTTGCAGTGTGAGTCTCAGGGATCTGCATGTTGGGTCCCCGACCTACCAGCCATCAGGGACTGAGTGGGCACCAGGACAGCTCAGACACAGCCCTCCTGCCCATGCACGTGTCCCTCTCAAATACCAGGCACTGACATCGGTGATGCCCACCCCAGTCCTTCCCCCTACAACACCACTGTGTTCCTGATCACCCAGCAGACCTCTAGGGACAGAGGAGGGGTCCTATCATGGGTGCAGGCAGCCTGGAATCCAAGAACATTTCAAGAGGTTACTGCAGAGGAAGAACAGTCTCCCTGCAACAAAACATTAAAGACAAACAAAGCAAGAGCTTTAAAAACCCTCTTGGAGCACTGTGAGTGGAAGTTACAAGATTTTGGTTCCAGATGGCTCCACACATACATGACATACGTATGTCTGGATGCACCCCACTTCCAGCCTGTCTGAAGTGACACTGTAGGTGCATTTTAAAATCTGGCTAAGATAAACCTAACTGTTACTAGTAGGTATTTGTTTTTTTCTTTAAAATGCAGAAGTACAAACCACGTAAGACAAAAAACACTGGGGAACAGGCAGGGCAGACTGTGCAGTTTCAACTCTAATCGCTCTGGGAAAAAACTTCTGATCTCTCCAAACCACGCAGAGGTCCCAGACGCCTGCTGTCCATGCACATCGAAGAGGCTGAGAACAGTCAGTACATTTCAGATGGGTTTGCCTTCAGTTTTGCTTGTTGTATTGTGTTTTGAAAAAACATTTTTACTTTCTTAAAAAAAAAAAAAAAAGGAAAAAAATAGATACACTACTGCACAGTCATTCTTTGTTCTTGGTGATTCAGTCTACTATATGGCTGTGTTCCTTACACATTAGGCCAAAAAGTACTGGAAGTCCTCCCCCCAAGGTTAACATTGACATTTACTTCAAAATGCAGGAATTTTTTAAACCCCTTACTGTTTTATAAGGAATATGTTGTACTGAGCCACCATCATCTTGGGTTCTGAATGTTTTTGCTGGGTACAAAGGAAACTAAAAGCAAGTCTTTGCACAGCCTGAAGGAGGCAGGATGCCAGGACTGGTTTTCACCCACACTCCTGCCCAAAACAGGGTATGGCTGAGCCAGAGTATTTACTTCGCAGAGAGCAGGGAAGAACAGCACTGGTTTTCTCCTTAAGGTTGTAGGAATGCACACAGATAAAAATGCTTTTAAAGGAGCTTGCTTTCTGCAGTGAGCAGATTTCGGAGATCCTTGCACAGACATGCCTTGCTCATTTTCACTTGCCTGTCCAGGCTGCAACAGAAAATGTTCATGTAAGATGAACATTTGAGATGGGATACATCACCCATCTCTCATCCTTATCACCATGCCGGCAGTACACATGTGGATCAGATCAGGTGCACATTGACCATGGGATTTCAGGACAACTAGCACCCCATTCCCTGAGGGCAAGGCACCCAGCTGGAGTCTGCTTTACACCCAAAACTTCCTGCTAAGACTGTTTCACAAAACCTTAATACCTTCAATTAAATCTAAGGTCAGAAAAGAAAGAGAGGAAATAACTATAAAAAACACTTTAAAAATATCCCAGCCTCATAATAGTACTATCTGCAGACTGAATTCAAAATTTTGACCTAGCAAGCTTAATAGTATACTATTAAAACAATTTTTCCCCCAGTTTTCTTTCACCTTTGGACACAGATAAGCAGCATGACTGTGCCAGAGCAAGATGCAAAAAGTCTTACCAGACGAGTGAAGCACCTAAATGTAAATAAATGCACTGGTCTTAAATGGAGCCTCATGCTGTACCTTCCTCAAGACCTACTGAACATAATTTCAGTTTAATATTCTGTTTCTCATTAAGGGCCTTGCAGACTCCCTCAAGCACTATGAAAAAGCAGTATTAACCCAGTCCTTGGCACTGGGGGCAGCAATCCAGCCAAATTATTCATGCTGGTCTTTTGCTTCAATTTTTGTAGTCTTAACTTAATATTCTTAAACAAATCTGAAAGGAGGATGGCTGACGAGCAGAATAGATTTTACTTAAGACATTACAGACGGCCATGTTATACAGCCTTGAGTCATTACACTGAACTCCTAAGGGGAGTTTCATCGGAGCTGGGAGTAAAGGCTGACATGGAGCTTGTGGTTGTCACAGCCAAGCACTGAGAAGAAAGGGTGTTAAAAAGAGAAGGAAAAAAAAAAAGGAAGGAAAAAAAAGGGGGGGGAGAAAAAAGAAAGTGAAAAAAAAAAGAAAGTAAAAAAAAGGCAAAAAAAAAAGCAGGGGGAAAACCCAAGCCCCCCGCACTCTCCCTTTCTCTCTTTGTAATCCCGCTATGAAGATTAGCCTCAAATCCTTATTTCAGAGATAGGGGAAAGGTAAGACGTGATTTGCAGGTGTTAGCATTTTCCTACAGATCTTCAGGGCAGCCCAACTGATTTGAAGATGAAAAACTGGCATAGGTACACTTGATGGATAGACTAG
The DNA here is from genome assembly GCF_009650955.1 of Corvus moneduloides. Lineage (NCBI taxonomy): Eukaryota > Metazoa > Chordata > Aves > Passeriformes > Corvidae > Corvus > Corvus moneduloides. The sequence goes on from NC_045483.1 coordinate 8,851,234, forward strand.
ACACAGCAACCAGGGTAGAGAACCAGTTTCTATCCCTGCACATTACACTTGCACAGAAACATCAGGATGCCCGTGAAATACCCATCACTGTTCCACAAAAAGATTAACTGCGTTTTCACAAATGGGTGAAGAGCCCTGTGCAAGAGCAGCCAGGTCCCAGGTGCTGTGGGCAGGCACAGCAGCAGCAATGGGGACACCAGACATACCTGACACATCCCAGGCCAACTGGCATCTGCAGCCACTTCATCTCCCCCGAATACCATTACCCTGTCTAACTTTGTTTACCAAAAAATAAGACCATTTTCACTCCACAAAATAACGTGGCCTGGGGTCGGTGCCAGGAAAAAGGGTGGGAAAAGCTGCCCCTTACTTATACATTTTAACAGAACAAAGCAAAACAGTTTGCTGCTAGAAATAAACATTAAACCTTGCAGAACCTCCCCCCCTCCCAAAAACCCACCAACCTCCCCCTCACTCCCTCCTCCACCTCCTCTCCCTCCAATATTGTAAGTAGCACAAAAGATCACATTACAAATGCCAGCTGTGGCTCTTTCGGAAGGTGGCCTCCATCTCGGAGGTAGTATATGTTCCTCATGGCCTAAGTGGTTGCTATGGTAAATATGCTTTTTATTGAATAGCAGAGTGAAACAGCTTTTAAAGAGACCCATAAGAACCCCATAAATGGTCAAAACACAAAGCAGATCAGCCTCCCTGGAAGCAGGTTTCGCTTCATTTTCTAAAATGATTGTGATTTTTGAACCCTTTTTGTATATTTTGTTGACCACTCGTCTCCACCTCACCCACACCTGGGTGGAAGGGCTGGAGAGAGTCTGGGGAGCTGAGACCCCAGTCAACCCCCTCAGCACCATAAGCTGCTTTGGGTTTTAAAGGTAAGTGTCCGCTCTCCTCCAGGGCAGGAGGCTTAGGGACAGTGGATGCTCAGCATTCGGAAGCTCAGGTGATCCAAACCAAACTCAGCCTGCCCTCCCCAGCTGCAACCATCCAGGAGAAGCCTCTTGCTCCCCCCTCCATCTCTTCCTACAAGACTGACACCACTCCACCACACCAGAGCCCTGGGAACATTCCCACCCCCTGTCAGTCCTCTAGCACAGCAGTAAAAAGAAATGAATTAAAATAGGAAAGTTTCTCTAGTTCATCTCTTATTAAGAGTAAGATGATGGCAGGTTTTGATGACTGTAGATTTCTGAATAACCAGCCACATGTCTTTTCTCTGATCTCTTCCTCCAGTGACAGCCCAAGTGGACAGGAAGGAAAAGCAAAGTCATTCTGAAAAAGTGAAGCAACCAGCACTAGGTAGCAACTGGGCAGATACCAGTCTTGTTCCAATTGCTCTCTGATGGATTGAGGGATGGTTTAGAAGCTATGGATTCTAAAACATCAGAAATCTTTTTTTCTTTTTAAATAAAGAACTATGACACTCGTAGCAAAGGGCTGACAATTCTCAATTTAAAGAGACAACAATGGAAAAAGAAGCTCCTCAAAATGCTTAGTATAATTGGAGATTTCTAGCAAAACCAATGTGTGCCTTGGATGATCTACCAGCTATGTCAGCTTTAGACTATAGAGCAAAAAGTAAAGAATGAGCAGAGTTTCTATTCCTGGTATTTACCTTATCATCCAATGGTTGTAAAAAAGTTTCAAAAAAAAAAATCATGTTAAACTAGATGATGAATTACTTCAGAAGAAATATTCTGATCTACTACATGCCATCTTCTCCAGAGGTAAATTTGCCAGATGAATAGTCAGAGCTAAGATGTGCCTTAACAATAAATGGCATTGACACTGGCTATGGGTGAGGATGGACCACTGCATATCACCTCTCCTGCAAATCACCACATAAACAAACCATTTCCTCCTAGATCTCTATGGATGCTACTTTAGAAAGTAAAATAAACCCCCAAACCACTCTCATGTAAATTTGTACTGAACATTGCAAACTCAACACTGTTTTCACAATAGAAGCACACAAAAAATTAATCAAGAATTCAAAATTTAAGTTAGAAATTAATAAATAATACTATTTTTAAAAATACTACTCATTATAGAGTTTTATATCTTGCAGGTAGTAGTAAACATTTGATATCACTGTTTATACTAAATGAGAAGTCATCACAACACAAAGGGACATGTGCTTTGTTAAACTTGGCTCTTTATTTTGAGCCTTCACCCAGGTAAAATGCTGACCAACTCTCACAAACTCTCATCCAAGATTTTACAATAAGTAAAGATTTCTTTAGGTAAAGGACATAGAATAGGCTTGGTTTTGATTTTTCTACTGCTTTCCAGACAGGCTCTTGACTCTCTTCACTTCAACACTGTCAGATGTGTAAACCAGCCTGATTGGACTCCACTGCCACTACGTAATTCTGCAGTGTGTAAATTCAGAGCATTTTTGGCTCCCTAGTCTCCTGCAAGGTACATGGATGATAATTTCATAAACAGCCCAGTGATAAAAAAAGTATTCCCTCCTTTTACTACAGGCTTGTTAGGGATTTGTTTGTTTTGAAGTGTTTCTTCTTTGGTCTGTGTAAAAGAAAACTGATGACAACCAATGCCATTAATGTCAAATGCCTTTTTTTTTTAAACAAAGGAAGAACATCTTTCTGTGTTTACTTACAACAATGTGTGCTGGAGATGGAGACCTAGCATCCTTGAGGGCTTGTCTACTCTGAAGGCTCCCTGCCTGAACATCAAGCAGTGGCCATTTCATCTGTAGATACTGGATGGAGGAAACAAAAATGGGAAAAGAAAAATGAGTTCAGAAAAGAAAGGCAAAAAAAATAACAAATCTTAGGTAACATGGATAAAAAAGTATAAATTAAAACTTATGCAAGGAACCGAAACAAAAATTAAGACAACCTTACATGTTTGTGGAGACAAAATCTGTGCAGAACTAACAATTTCATACCACTCTGTTACAGTTCAGGAATAAAAGAAAATAAAACAGATTGCAAAGACAGTATTACATTAATTTTACTAATTGTAGCAAATCTAGAAGTAGAATAAAACCCACAAAGAAACAAAATAGCATAACCATGGAGAGGATGGGACAAGGGAAAAGGTGGGTATCAGTGTCAGCAGAGGGAAAACATATCATGAGTTAAGAATGTGATCTCATTACTGTATGGGTCATCTGTCAGCCTTCTTTCAACAAATGCACCAAGTCAACTGCTCCAACTCCCCAGTGCTGTATGAGCCCTAAAGGCAGAGCACTACCCCAAAAAGACCCAGCACTGCTGGGTCTTGGCACTGTTTTTCTCTACTTTTCACCATTTCTGGAAGACACCATAGATTCTCTTCTTGCTTATCTTCTGTCAGCCAACCCTGGCTCAGGGACAGCCACAACTGCTCTGTGGCACTGCCACCAGCAGACAGGCTGAACACACACAGGTGCCATGTCTGCAGCATATGGGACATTGATTCAAAAGCAAGAAAAGCTTCAGCTCGCTGCACCAGAAGCGCTCGACTCTGGTCTGAACAAGAGCAGGCCCACAGAGGAATCAGTTATCCCAAACAAACTTCTGGGCCATACAACTAAATATAATTTCAGCCCAAGCTTTTCTCTCTGCATGGTGCTGTGCTGTCCCAATTAATACAGGCTAATACGGGACTTCTAAAAGCCCTGTATCATGCTGGAAGAAATGTGTATGGCCACATACCTTCAGCCCCCTCCCAGAACTAAGAAAAGCAGCTGCCCACATAGATCAGGCCACTGCAGAAGCTCCCGTTTAGCACTAGACTCTGGTTGACCTGACAGATCTATTCCTAGAAAATACCCACTAGAGAAATAGTTATGTTTACCCATTCTTTTTTTTTTTTTTTTTTTTTTAAAGTAAGAGTAATCTTGGAGAACCACCATGCACAAACAGCCCCCGCCACTCCAGGAGAACAACGGAAGCTGCATCTGAATCTCCATGAAGGAAGGAAGGAGATCTGGTTCCATGCTTTCAGCACATCACTATCACATTTGCTCATGTATGCAAAACATTTGCTCACATGCAAGGCCTGTTTGCTGCAAGACTCTGGGCACTGAGGTGCCCAAAAAGCAGAAGCCAGTGGGAGGATGTGTTATCAGTTCCCATCACTTGGAGGGCCTGAGTTTTCCAAGCTACTGGAATGCAAATAAACAAACCCATACTCTGGATTTGTGCCCCATATGAGTTCCTCAAGTTCCAAGAAGTCTTGTTTTTATTCATGCTCACATTTGGGATTTGTGCAATGTGGACCAGAATGTTTCAGCACTTAAAAACAAGAAATAAAACCCAAACAAACCGGAACTAGACTACCCGTAAGCAACATTTCTAACTCTTACAACTCGATTGCAAGCCTCCAGATATTTGATCACTTGCACCAAATCCCTGCTCTTCAATATATGTGACCACAACATAAATTTTAAAGTTGAGATGATGTTAAAGCAACTTTCTAACCCTTTGCGGTTTCAAGAAAGTGCGTAAAAATGCAACCCGAGTGCGCAGAATTTGGACCCAAAGCCTAAGCCAACTGAGAGCTTTTTAACTTGAGGGGAAATCTGATACATTTCAGATTTGCAGATGGCACTATTAAACAAGACAACTGCTACATTTTTAAAAGTCCACCAGTTTTCTTAGACAGCAATCGAAACACCACCATGTAGAGGGGCACATGAATTTACAGAAAGGGTCCTGATGGGTCACAGCTACTACTGGCTTTCTCGGGTTTTCCAGACAACCAGTGAAGTATTTTTCCCTTTTTCCAAGCAAAATGTCCTCACAGGATGTGTGCATGACTCTGCTTCCAAGTCCACAACTGTTTTGGAGACCGAGAAGCTACCACTGCCACAGCTGCCCCTACAAGAACATGACAGCTCCAACAGTGGCTTTTCAGGGAACAGCCACCAAGCCATTAGCCACAAAAATAAACCCACCACCTTCATTTTTCCATGACCATTCCACAGTCACAAGCAACCCTGGAATATCCCTACAACCACAACAACCTGTAAGGAGCTCAGGGCAGCAGCTGTCCTAAAACATAGGCCATGAAACACGTGGGCTTCTCTGAGACTGCCCCAAGGGCAGACAGAGGCATTGACAAGCAGCAGGGGTGAGCTCACAGCAGACCCCATCCAGTCAGTAATTATTGCAGGGATTACAAAGCCTTCAGGACTGTCAGTTCTGCTGGTTTTTACTAGCAATAAATTCCATTAGAAGAAACAGAGCAAGAAGGCATGGTTGCTCCCACTCCACCTCTATCCCACAACAGCCTGTGCCTTCAGCACATACTTTCAGCTCCTACACCAGGCTGACCTAAGGGCAAGATGAACGTTTCAGAAGATCTTACTGTTACACTTTGTTTTTCTCCTTTTAAAACCCTTAGTCTGGACTCTCAGTAAAGCCCTTCTCTTACCCACTCCTGGCAAAGAGGATCCAGGAAGTCTTACAGTGCAAAGGCTAAAGCACAAACAGCTTCTCTTGGATATGCACATGAAGCCTAGCAGGAACAGTCCAAACCCAGAGGGCTCAGTTTTGCACACAAGCACAGACATGGACAGCTTCCATTTCTACCAGTGGATAATACACCAGTGGGAGACAAAATAAAATCAAATAACTGGGCCCAAGGGAAAGCAGTAACGCACAAGGGTTGATAAAGCAACTTCCATGAGCTCTACCAAGTGGCCAGGATCCAGAGCAGCCTCCCAGCCCCGCCAAGGGCAAGCTGTTCTGTCTGTCAGATAAGCAGAGGGAGCCAGAGTCCACAGCCAATGCCCATGTCAAGCTAGTGAACCCACAGCTTCAACGGCAGGATGTTTGCAAAAGCAAAAAAGTCCAATTTGCTGGATTCAAAATGCCAGCCCTGTTGATAAAGTATGAAATATTAGCATTGTTTAAGGTGACGAGCCTGACTCAAGGCCTCCTCATCCAAGAATTGTCATGCCTGTAACACAATATTGATGTGGTGGCTTATAATTCTTACTTTACATAAAAGCTTCATTGTGTGCCAAATTCAATCTCCACAGGCTACCTGAGCCACAGATTTTTACAAGTCTACATTTCAGCGCTGCGAGTCTACAATACACATAATTTTCAATTATGTTAGGGCAGAACAGGATCACTGCCTATATAACATTACTGGTTGGAGGAAATGAGACTCAGCCCTACTGCCGAGAGAGCTAACTGGATCCAGATGGCGGCCGAGCGCGGCAGCCGGCCCAGGGAGCGACGTCGCAGCAGCCGCCCCCTCCACAACTCTCTCTTTCCCACTGGAGGGACATGCCAAGCCCTTGCTGGGGCTGGGAGCTGCGACAGGAGGATGCTTGGGCATGGGGGGAGTTGCATCACCACGGGGAACAGGAGGGAGAGCCGTGATTGCTCTTGCAGGTTTACTACTGCTGCCCTACGCTATGGTATTCTTATTAAAAAGGAGAAAAATGAAGTCCTGCTACAGCAGAGAGGTAAATCCTTTCCTTCCTCGAGCAACTAAATAGCAGGAAATCCTCTTCTCTTGGCCCTAAATGCAGGTTTGAGCCAGACAGTTCCTCTGATTTGCAGGGAGTCCACAAAAATCCAAAGCTGACTTTCTCAGTCTTCTGACACTGCTTTTACATTTCTGCACCGGGCAGCTGGGAGGGGGGAGAAGGGTAAGAGGGAAGGAAATTCCCACCATCCTGCTCCTGGAAATGCTGGACACCCACTCACTCCTCTCCTGCTTCTTGTGTCTCAGTGTGAAAATCAGGACTTGCCTGTACAAACACTGAACTTTTCAACAAATTAACTCTAACAAATCTGTGCAAATTATTTCAGAACAAAACTGTTGAAATGGGCTCTGCTGGCCTGCTTTTAACATTTTTTTTAAATAATGTCATCGTGGTGCAAGTACTTTATTCCCTGTTTAACAATATGATCTGATGGGGATCATTAGCATGTGTGTGTTTAAAAAAAAATAAAAAAAAGTTTTATGGCAAGTCTCAGAGAGCTTAAGCAAAATAATTGTTAAGCTCCAGGCCTCCACACAAGAATTAAAACAAGTATGGGGCGAGCGTACTTGAGAGAAACCAAAGCTTTTAAAAAGGCTGTTAAATTGTCAGCACAAGGGAAAAGGCAAATTATTTGAATGGCCCAGATTTTTTTTCTGTAGAAAGGAACAAAAAAAACCTCAAGAACCTCCCTACACATCCACACCTCCCATCTACAACCAGAGGGTCCTGCAAAGCACAGACCCGCTGGGAGCAGCTCTGCAAAGCCACCCCCCAAAGCAGCCACCTTCCTGAGTACTGGCTGGGCAAACAAACATCTTTCCCAAGTTTTCACAGCAGAGTTGGTCAAAGGCAGCTGAACTTCATATCCAGCACTAGAGGAGTTTGCTGGAAACTCTTACTCAGGGCCAGCAGCTGCCCCACAGGCCGGGGCTGGGCTCGAAGCGGTGCAGCCACGAAGGAAAGGATGGCACTAAGCTCACAGGTGTTTCCTGCACCGGTGTCCAACCTGGACCTGTCCCCTTGTCACACTATTGTTTTCACTGCTAGATTGCCCTACAAGTGATGTTCTACAACATACAAAAACATAAATGCAGTAAGAAAAAAAAAAGCCATATTTTTAAACAGAGGGAAAGCTGCACAATGCTTTCCAGCTCAGGTTTCCTGCAGCTGGAGCTTATTAGCTCCCAGGAACTGAAACAAGCAGGAGAAGGGCTCCTGGAGTCAGCTTGATGCCACTGGTCTCCAGTACCTCCCCTAACCATTGGACCACACCTCCAAAGCCTGCACTTTCTCCCTGGATCTCAAATAGAAATATTCCTGATCCTAGTTGTGCTGTTAGTCTCTCCCTTGGCCAGCAACACAGAATCACGTGAAAGTACACACCTGGATGTCAACTTGAAGGTCAGGAGTTTCTCCAATATTTAGCTAGAAGTTCTTCTGGGAGGGAGCATCTAGACAAATTTTAACCAGATATAATCCAGCAGCAACACAGGAGATCACAGGGCTGAGGGGAGAGCTGACATTTATGGGGAAGCTGATAGGAACAAGGATTAACAACCCCATAATTGCTCTCTACAGACAAAAAAAATAGTTGCAAGAGGATACTCATCTTGGTACCTACAAAGAAAGGTCGGTCACCTACTAGTGTCCCCACTTACATCAGAAGCAAAGCCTCTAAAGATTTAAATGTAGACCCCCAGCTTCTTCTCCATTGCTTAATTTACCTCAAAATCCTATTTCTGGTCTTCAGTTATCACTGTTTGTAGAGGTGTGTTGTGTGAGAGCAAAATCTGAAGGATTTATTTTCAATAACTGAAGGAAGCTGTTGAAGGAACTTTAAAAAGGCCTCCTATTCCTTGCAGATCTGCAATGTCTGGAATTTTTGTATGAGAAGTAATAGACACCACCCACGATGCTGAGTCCTTCTACAGAATATGTAATGCACCACCACGAGGCACAGGGGAGCTGCTCAAAACAAAAGCAGCAAGGTTGATTTCAATGAGACCAATCCTTTCCACACAAAAGATTTCCCCAGAGCATTCAAGAAATTAAAGCATAAAATTTTAAAACATGGAAGTATTTATCATATATTTCCACTATTTTTTTTTTTAAACTAACGTCATCCTTTAAATTATTGCAACATCGCAAAAATAAATTATTAAGTAAAATACATAAATAGGGGAAGAGTGGCAAAAAACCCAGGAACTGATGTTAGGTACCTGAACTGACACATGCACATAAGGCATTAAGTCCTCTTCAAAATCTAAAATGTCCTTTAATTTTCCCATTACTGAGAATTTAAGTGACCTTGTTTCCTTCCTTTCCAGTAATACCCAGGAGTCCCTGACACTGGGACCTTGACTTGCCCATTTCAGTATTTCGCCTGTGCCTTTGTCACATTGCTGAGGTGCTGCTAGGGCAGAAAAATGAGACAGCTGAGTCCTCCACTGGCTGAGAGTTAGAGAAATGCGTTAGTGATTAAACAGCCCAAGATTATCTCAAAGGAGGGATGCCTGGAAGCGGAAACCCTGGGAATCTGGAACTGTCTCAACTGAAGGCACAGAGCAAACTAACGTAATGGGCAAAGAGGATGCCCTTTTTGGAGTGGGGTAAGGCACAAAGCAACATCTTGAGCCCCACAGGCGCCTCATCAACTGCAGTTCGCCTGACTGGAGATGTGGGAACGTCCCAGAAAGACCAGATCCTGTGCTTTCTCCTGACCTAATCTCCAGGCTCTTCTCCTCCATCCCAGAAGAGCACGCGCAGCTCTTTTCCTGCATCCCAGAGGAAATGCAATGGAACAGCTCCATCCCATTCCTATTCCCAGGCATCACCCCCACTTGCACAGGTTTTCTGTACACAGTGATAAGGGTGCAGAGGAGGCTGCCGTGGGAGAGTTAAAGAGAATAACCAGAAGCTTCCTCAAAAATTATTGCCTATGAAAGTTCAAGCAAATGCAGATAATTATTTGCTCATTCTGACATGGATGAAAGGCATTCTTGACATCAGTTCTACTGAAATACTGAAGTAAGATAGGTTTTTTGCTTCTACTGAAGGCAAGGTTGGTAGCCTACAGCTGAGCTCCAGGATAGTGACACCGAGCATGAAGAAGTAAAGTAAAGGCTAATCAGCTACTGCAGGAATTTAAAATAATTTTTTTAGCTTTACAAGAGGAAGAGTGTTCATGTGACATAGAAGCACAGCATTACTTTCTGCCGTTCACATGGTATCTCTGCAAAGTAACTGCAGGCTATATTTCTCAATCTTGGGTGGGGCTTGGGAAAGCACCATTACTTTTTTCACATTTAATTTGAAAGACCCCACAATCCTCGCTGCACAAACCAGCAGGTTGGCTGAGGACTATTCAGATGTGTACAAAGTGCTGTTCCAAAAGACAGGCACAAATAAAAGTGTAATTTCAACCAGGGAACAAGAACAAGCATTTTATCTACTTTAAGCCAGGAAAAAAAACCAACTTAATTTTTAAGCTACTTTCCCCAGATTTTCTCTGCAACGTGTTCTGCTGCACTTAAGCATAGAGTTTCCATTAGATAAAGAATGGGACAGTCATAAAATCTCAAGAAAGTCTTTCTGTAAGTACATCTTGCTTGGACTCAAAGTTTAACCAGCCTCCAAGATTCACCAAACAATTTGATGTACGGGCACACAATTTCTCATCCTGGCAACCTCCCAGAGAGTGAGAGAACAATTGGTAACTAGTGTTTGCATGAAGTCCAAGAATGCATTTTATGGTCTATAAAATATAATTCCTTTCCTCCCCTTTAAATTAAGACAGTAAAGATATCTGACATCATGTTAGAGACAGAGATCATGGCACTGAACTACCTCCATTCTAACAAAAGGTCTGCTCCAGGGGAACCCTGCCTCCCTTAAAACTTTTCAACTCTGGTAAAAGCATAGCTCTATTTGTAAAGGAGGGGCTATAACTTTAAGTTTTGAAACTACTTAAAAAAAATTTTTAGAGGAAAAGCAAGAAGAAAAACCCTACAACACAACGGTGCTCAGTGGTCATGAAGCTTGCTTCTGCTTTAATGATGCAGAACATGTCTGCCCTGTCCTGCTCCCCACTCACACCACACATGGATCTGTAGCACAGGACAGCACAGTTGTGCAAGGAGCAAAGGGAGCCCTCCAAACCTGCCCCCATCTTTCCCTTCACTTCCACCACTTGGAGTCTGGAATGGGAGCTACATGTTTCCTAATTATGGGAAGCATCAACCAGGCTCCTTCAGTACCCTGGTAGTGAAGCCCATCAGGAAGTTCATCTCTACATGCCCATGATGCTGAACTAGTGCCATTTTCCACTGCATGTATTTGTGTGAAGGTAAAAAAAAAAACCCAGACATAAAGAGACCTATCTTTGTACAACTCTGTCCTGTATCAGTCATAGAATCATGGAATGGTTTGAGTTGGAAGGGACCTTGAAGATCATCCAAAGCTCAAACATTCCTGCCATGAGCAGGGACACTGAGATCAGGCTGCTCAGAGCTCCATCCAACCTGACCTTGGATGGGGCATGCACCATTTCTCTGGGCAACCTGTGCCAGTCCCTCACCAGCCTCACAGGAAAGAATTTCTTCCTAATAGCTAATCTAGACCTGCCCTCTTTCAGCCAAAAAAGGGTTGATTTATAAAGTGATTGGCACCTCCAGCTAACAAAAGCCAGCAGAGGCATGACAAAGGCATGACAGTAAAAGGATGCTCTGCAAGACAAGTCCCCCTCCAAAGGGGCTTCCTAAATGATCTTTGTTGGGAGGAGTTTCTTCACTCTTTGATCCAAATTCTCATCTCAGATCTTGTGGAGTACCTGTGAATGTGTGGCACGGGTGGGTGAGAATCCTGAGTAAAAAGGTGCTACAGGAGAATTTAGGAGTTTGCTCATTATTGTAACATGGCCTAAGAGGGTTTTACCAAAAGAGTCATACTTTCTTCCACTGTTGGGTAAGTGAAACTCATGACTCTAATCACTACCACAGAAATTCCTGTCGATGTAGCAATTCTGAGTGAACTGCTGGGAGCCACTCTCTAGTAAACCCAGCAAAATTTCATACCAAATTTCCTGTCGCCTCCCTTGTGGTTTCCATGTGTGATTGGGCCTTCAATGAAACAAGGGGTAACTGCAGAATAGATGGCTCCAAGGGTTTCAGGCCCTCAAGAAAACGAAGTACTTGCAAAATTCTCTTTCCCTAGGGGTGGAAACTTTTGTCTTTTTTTTTTTTTTTTTTTTTTTTTTAAGTTAACACTAAAATGTAACCTTAAGGCAACCTCAGGAAAAAAGTGCTGGAGATAAGACTGGAACCAGCAATATTCTGACCTCCTAGGAGAAACTGGGAATGTTGCTGTTGAGGTTATTTTATTTTTCAGAAAGGCCTGCCTTAGAAAAAAACTTTCCACTGCATCATGTCCTGGTCCACATTCCTTGCCATAATCTTTTAGCTCAGATATGTGGAGATGTCTTTGAAAGATGTAAAAAGAGGTACAGAGTCCCCTCAGCTAATTGTGCTGGCCGAGAAACAACACTTGTGGGCTGGGGTAGGATTTGTGTCAGCCTGACCTTCTGCGAGACCAGCTACTCCTCTGAATAAAACCCTCTTGCTGCCTCTGCCAGAATCCTCCTGCCACTCAAGTATCATCTTGCTGTAACAAATTATTCCTAACCCAGGATTATGACTCTTTCCAAATCCCTCCTAGAGAGCCGGGAAAGAAACGTTCCCTTCCCAGGATTTGGAACCCCTATCAATAATCCCCCTTTTTGCTTCTCTGATGGCACTAGGTCCTGGGGACAGCAAGACTGCTGCACCCATTTTCCTTCCAAATAAAAGCTGGACGTCTCAATCGTCCATCAGAAGAGGAAAGATGAAGGTTTGCCTTCAGATATCCATGGAAAACACACCCCATCTGGCCAGAGGGAAAGATGACTCCTGGCTAAGTGGGAAGAATTATATTTAGGCGGAGGACTAAGTGAATCATTTGGGATGAAAGCAAAATAAAACAAATGAAGTATTCACTAAATCTGTGCTGTCACCTCTTGTTCCTGGGCAGCCACCCCGTGTATTTATTTTCTGGTTTCCTCCAGCACCACCAAAACAATGCAATATGCATTTAGGTATTTAAAAGAAGTATTTTTAAAAATATTCTTAGTTGAATCATCAGCCACACAAACTCTTCCTCAAGAACACATAAAATGTTGTTTTTTCTTAATAGAGATGCAGACAAAAAAGATGTTAAAACAAATATGGCCCAGAATTGACACCATTATGCATTACTTTTCCCCCATTTAAAGGGCACCCCCAATGAAAATAAGCCAAATTCCTGCAAAGCCCAAAGAAATCGTGTCATGTCTTTAGAAAGTCAGGCTGACTTTTCAAGTAACTTTTGGTTATATATTAAATATAAGCAACTTTTGTTGAACTGGCATAGTTTGCAGACTTAAGACGCACAAAAGACACTACGAGAAGTTTTGAAGAAATGTGGGCTTTTTGTTTGTTCAGAGAGAAAAATTTTCCTCAGTCAAAAAACTACACTGCCATATCCACTCCCTGAGCTGAAAAAATCAAATAATGTGAGCTAATACGAAATAATCCTTTCAGCTTTAACAAACTAGAAAAAAGAAAGGAAAATGCTCTTTTTTTTTGAACATCAAATTGAAATCATACATTCATCCATGAATCTATAGAAAAAAAAAAATTTCTGCTGCACAGGGAAAAATGCAACATGCATGAGCCTGCATTCTTCCCCTCCAAGTGTGGGTGGAAGAGAAGCAGGAGGGGAAGTAAAAAACAAAATTTAAAAAAAAAATTGGAATTTAAAAAAAATTCATGTAGAAACAGTGGCACCAGCAGCTCTGCAATAGCTCATGTCCTGGAGGGACTCTGCCCCATGTGCCAAATTCTTGTGGTTGTGGAAGAGGTTTGTTTTGGAGAGGTGAGGGTGGCTGTGCCGCGCCATCCAGCAGCGAACACCCAACTCATGGCCGCGGGGAGCGCAGCCCGCAGACACCACACGCCCGCGCTCCCGCATCTGCATCTGTCACACTTTCATGCCACAGCCCCAAAGCTGAAACAAAGGAGTCATCAGAGCAGCCCTGAGCGTATAAATCTGTAAATAGCCGAAAATGTTGCTCTTGTTGCTAAATATAGTGCAGGGATTTTGAACTGGCTGGCCTGCAAGGCAACTTTTGTATTTATTTATTTAAAGGACCACGATTTGGAAACACTGAGTGTTTTTTAAGCTGGTTCGTGTATATATGTTTGCTCTCTCTGAATATTAATATGCAAAAATAAATTAAAATAACTTAGCAGGTAGTAGAAAAACAACTTCCATGTAAAGGAGTCAGAGGGCTGAGCAGAAAGACGTATTTGACTTTGCAGTGGGAGCAAAATCTCCTCCAAGGATGGTAAATCAGGTTCATATAGAATTAAATACAGAATAGCTTCAACAGCGCACCCTGATACAATCAGCAAATGCTCTGCTTCCTGTGGGAGCTCTCCCCACGATTGTCACATTCCTGCTCAGCCATGGGAAGGGAGTGATGCGAATGGCAGGGCTGCCCAGGAGAGGGGAGGAGAGGTGCAGCCCCTGGGCTAGGGAACGCCTGCAAAACCCCACACACCACGGCAAAAGAGGGATGCAGAGCTACTCACCCTGCCAAAGCTGGCACAGGGATGCCCGTTTGCTACTAATTCCTGGCAGCTGGGCACCAGCTCACTCTGTGCCTTTGCAGGAGGGTGAGAGCCAGGGGTGCAGCGAGCCTGTGCAGGAGGGAAGGGCAGGACTTCCCAGGAAGGGCTCTAGGATGGCAGCCGAGCCCCAAACCACTCAGGAGCCACTGCAACAGAGCACTCACCTATGGGATGCTCTATGGGATGCTCTCTGGAAGCCAAGGGCGCAACCCTGGACCTAGGGCAGCAGCTCAGGCACCAAGGGGATGGGGTGATCCCCACAGAAGCTCAGGACAAGGGTGGGGGAACACACCAAACCCTCATGGCTCCATGGGGAGAACCACAGCCAAACTGGCAGCACCGGAGCCTTCACATGCCTGTGCCAAGTGCCCTGGACCCACAAGTGCCAAATGAATATTTTAGGTTTTAGCCTTACCTGCAACTGATAAAAAAACCCCAGTAGCTATTCGAGGTTTGTTACAGCTGTACAGCTGTCTTAAGAAAAAAGGGGGAAAAAAAAAGCTTTTTCTTAGCAGGGAGGGGGGTGGAAGGGGCTGCATCGACAGCTCCAGTAGCCAGAGGCACTTTGCAAGGAGGAAAGTAGAACTCACGATGTGGGCAGGCCTCGGGTTTCTGAGCCTCAGGGCACATCCAAGAGACACAGCGTATTTACTGAACAGCCGGGAAAGCAAAGGCTCCAGTCTTACAACATTTTATAATCTCATTGTGGACGCTTATATTTTATAAGTATTCGAGGTTGAGGAGAGCAGGGCGGGGAGGGACACAAGAAGCCACATTAGCTGTCTAGTGGGGTTCTGAGAGGCAGGTTTGTTTTTTAAAGATGAGGTAGGATGACTCCATATGTGGGTAATTATAAATGAAGCGACTAAGGATCAATGAGCTCCCTTTCATAGCAATCGCTTATTTATTTATTTTAAAAATCACGACACAGCATTTCTGTTCTATTTCCAAGTCAAATTTATCCTAGGTGGAATCAGAGGAAGAAAAACCAGGTTCCTAAACAGATTTTTTGAGAGCATTAATAGACTTGAGAGCATCTGCACAGGACAGTAAGTTGAAGTCAGCGTTTCTGCATGCTGCACAGCCAACCCCATAACCTCAGGAGGGAACTTTCATCTCCACAGACCCGCACACGAAAGGTCATTACAGTGCACCCTGCTCCCACTAAGGAGCTTACCTCTCACACGTAACATCAGGCTTATTAAGCAACGTGCGATGATACAATAGCCGCTAATCTACTGAAAATTATTATTCCTTTCCTCCTGCCCCCAAGCAACACAGGGATTTGCAACATGCTGGTCTGTAGGATGTTACCTGAAGGACAGAGGGAATGAGAACTGCCCTGCCCTCCCCATTCCCTGGGTGATCCCTCCCCTTGATTTCCAGTGAGGCTGTCAGGGGTAGCCCAAGTATTGTAGAAAAATTACTCTGACTGAGTATGGGTTTAATCAGAATAAAAAGTTGTATTTATAAAGAAAAAGGAAAAAAAAAAAAAAAAAAAAAGAAGGAAAAAGAATTATTTCTCCAGCAAGCAGGAGAACAGCAAAAGAAAAATGCAGGAGCTCAATGCAATCATCCACCACCTCTTTCCATTGGTCCAGGAAAAGATTGGCAGCTCCTGCAAGACCTGCTTCAGGCTGTCATTCTGTGGAGCTGGATGTTTTGCCATCGCTTCTGAATGATAATTGGCTCAAAAATTAACACGCCTCAGTGTCCCTGTAGAAAGAGCCCTGTGGTCTCATCCAGTGGGGTCATTACGCGCCCGAGCATTCCACATTTCCTCGAGAGGGCACGAATGGCCTGAACTCCCACACACTTCAGAGCAGTTAATTCACTCAACAGGGCAAAGTATTCAGGTCAGGATTTTTCCAAGAAGCCATACGGACCTGGGTGCCTGATTGGCTTTGCTCCGTTGTGAATCCCATCCCTTGCACTGGTGAGTGATTTAAGACCCACACTGAAGCTCTGTTCAAGGGGTCAAAAATTTGCAAATAATATGTGACTAATACTTTTTCATTTTAGAAGAAAACTTAGAGAACTTTGAGTCATATCAGAAAGTGCTTTTATTCTCAAAGTAATTTTAAATCTCCTCTCCCCATTTATTAAGGCCATTAACTCTTCTCCTTGTCTAAGTCCCTTATTTTGTTCCAGGAAGAAGAAGAATACTCCTCTGTCTGGGGACTGACAGTACCCATGGTGCACCTCTCATATAAATGTGTTTGAAAAAAAACCAGAGTCCTTTGGTTTTACTTTACTACAGAGTTAACACTCACATCAATCATTCCACATACGTACACACCAAAATACACAGCAGACAAACACATACCCTATCAGTCCTGCATAACGATGCTTTAAACTTGTAAATATAATACATCAGGCCAATCCATCCACAAGTGTCAAGAACCTCAGGGAAGTTACTGGAGTTTTCAGTCTTTTGTCCCTTAGAAACTCTGATTACAATATGATCACCACCAAGGCCAAATTAGCAACTACTTGTGGCTATATTGTGCTGTACCTCATACCCCAAGCCATGCAAAATCATACAAAATTCCCTACCTTATTGCAGTGCAAAAAAAAAAAAACAAACACAAAACCAAAATCAAAGCAACCTCCCCAGACACACAGAGAATAGAGAAGATGGCAATGGAAAAATGGATGGTGCAGTCATTCGCCCACACACATCAGGAGCATTACAAACAGAAGTGAATTTTAAAAAATCTGGGGAAGTCCATACTATCTACTGTATGCTTAGGCAGGGAATGGTTAGAAATTTAATGATCTTAATTTTTACTAAAATAAGGGGGAAGACAATTGTTTGCCAACAGACTTCAGCTAAATCATTTTGAAAATGAAGAAAACCCAAAAATGACAAAGCAAGACAGCTGCAGGGACAGGGCTGCAAGGGTGTGGAAGAGACCACTGCCAGAGCTGGTACCAAGTAACTGCTCCCCAGCCAGCCAGCCGGCTGCTTTCCCCATGCAGGAGGCATTAAAAAAGAAAAAGAAGAAAAACCTAACAAAATAAAATGCCAAGGCTGCCCTTCATTAGGGCCTAGATTAATTGTGAATGCAAATGAAGCCCTTCTGCAGCACTAGGGTCCATTTCCAGGGAAATGTGTGCACCCGCCTCTGTTTACTCCGGCTCCAGCAATGCTGCACAACCTTCAGTCAAGCTATTAACTTGAACGTTGAACTTCACAGCACTGGCTGTCTTTCTCAGCCATTCTTTTGATGTTACCTCCAAAGCAAAAGATCAAAGACTTTGAGTGTGGTGAGGGGAAGTCCCAGGCTCTTAGCCTACCAGCCTGTGATATATGTTAAAATCCTGGCCAAAAGAGAGAGCGAAGGGAAAAAGAAAGGAAAAGCTAGCGAAGAAAGCGTTCTGGCAGAGCGGTGACACAAGGAAGCAGTGCAGCAAAATCCACATGCCACGTCTACCTGGGTTCACGACCCTAAAAAGGGGGCTTGCTTCTCTGCCCTCACGCTTCCTGGCAGTGCTGGGTTGCTCCCCAAAATCTGCAGCCCCCAACACCCCTCTGCCACGAAGCCGCACCTCACGCGCTGCCCAAGACTCGTGCCAGCAGCGCGTTCCCAGGCAGAGAAGCATCCCCGGCTGCTACGTGGTGCCAGCCCACAAGCTCAGCAGGACAGGGAGAGGCAACACAGGATTGGGGCTCTGCGAGACATCGAATTTCCATGTCCACCACAAGCTCCCAGGCCATCCTGAATGAGTCACGCAAAAATAAACCCCTCGCCTCAGCCTTCCTGCTTGTAAAACGTGGATAATATTGCCCTGCCAGGATAACAGCCTATTCTTCCTTGTGGGGCCCCGGCAGGCAGCAGTGCTAAAGGCCGTGCTGCTATCTGCAGGGTCCAAGTCCACACACCCCCTCACGTGTCACCACACCCCAGGTGGCAGAAGGGAACCCACAGCCACAGGGACAGGCAGCTCCCCCATCCCAAAGAAGGGACTGCGTGGCAGCAAGGCGGCTTCCGCCACGGCTCACCACCGTCAGCCGGGAGCAGATCTGGATGCCTTTGGGAAGGCTGGTCCTGCAGGAAAACATCTAGAAAGTAGCCATTTTCCCAGTCTCTCAGCCTATGTTTGTTTGTTGGGGGTTTGGGGGTTTTCTTATGGGGTTTTCATATTATTTTTATTTTAGCCACATGTTTAGAATGGGACAGGAAGGGGGCGATCTTTTTTTTTTTTCCTTTTTTTTTTTTTTTATTTTAAGATTCTGTCCAATTATTTTCCCCTTCCTGAGCCTTTTTTTGGGTTTATTTATATTCCCATAACACACAACAGCATTCCAGATTTAGATGGTGACACTTGGTTGACACAGTCAAAAGTGGATCCAGCGCAGCCTGTCTGCCAGACCAAGCCCCTCATCCATCAGCCGAAGTCCTTTTACCGCAGGGTCATGAAGGAATCACGGACTGTTTGTCATTCCTTTCTACCAATGTCCCTCCTAACTCTAGAAACCAAAACCCTCTTATGCTTGTCAGCTCCTCCTCTTCCCCACCCCCATGAATTCAGCTCTTGGCATTCACTAGCGTAAAAAGCCATGGGATTCAAAACAGAAATTCTTCAAAACAGAATTCATGGCATTAAGCAGTAAGTAGGATATTCTGATTTTATTGTACTTTACTTACTCCTACTTAGCTCTAATCCTCACTCCCTAGACAGAGGCTCGCTCTCGCTGTCAGCGAAGTCGATAGGAATTTGGCTATTGACTTCAATAGAAGTGGGATCAGTTCCTCACATCTGTTGCACAAGGCAAGCAATATGCAGAGCAAAAAAGAAAAATAGGTGGGGAGAGAAAAACAAAATGGGAAAAAAAAAGAGAGAAAAACCTCCATGCTGAATTGTGAAATGAGAAATGAACACGAATCAGGACTGCACGTCACAGTGGCAGGGGACCTCCAAATCTGCAAACCAACATTATCAATTCCTAGACCAATTCCTCCTTTCAAAAAAACGCAATCCAAACAACTTACGGGGGAAAAAAACCCCCAAAACACAACAAAAAAAATTACTCTCCAGTCACAGATTCTAATGCAAAAGGACCAGCTGATCTGTCCAGTATAGCTTTTTCATGCTGAGGAAACCCTCAGCTCCCTTCCCAGCCCTCTGCTCCCCTGAGGTTTGGAGCACAGGGAGAGAGGAACGGGCAGGCAAACGTGAGGAGATGGCAGGATCCCAGCCTGCAGAAGATGGAGCCGACGGAGCAGTGCGAGAAGTCAAGTCCTAGTTGCTGCTCCACAGTGTGAGCAGGATCCAAAATAAACAAGACCTAGATCTGGAACGTGATCCTGCCCTGCGTCACAGCCCCGCGATAATGCACCAGGAGTCAGGATTTCTTGGCATCAACCACGCTCTCAGCAATAAACAAGCCAGTTCTCTAGAGCTACAAGGGATGCAAAGGGAGTCAGGGAAGGAAGGAAAGGGAGAACAGGGAAAAAAGAAAGATAAATGAAAAAGAATTAACTGTGTATGAGCCAAAAAAATGTATGAAATGAGTATGCAGAGAAGGAATTCCCAAAACTGGGATGGGAAGAAAGAAAAGGAGATACAGTAACAAATTTTATACACCTCCTACCTGCAGAGATACTGTTCAAGAACTCGGCATCTTTCTCTTTGTGATAAATTAAGGGTAGCAATGATAAATGATAACTTACACAAGATTCAAATTCTGCACCTAAATCTCCTTAATATCACCAAGAATTTCAAAATTCTCTTTAAAAAAATACAAAAGGTAAGTAAATATGTAGCAATCTAGCTGGTTCTCCAAAAGTCCCGAAGTCTGCTCCCTATGCTCCATGGCAATCCGAACAGCTACTCTCCCTCTCTATTTATATACTCCATTTCAAGTTGTGGTTCTTACTACGTGCAGCGTTTTCACCATGCCAGAAAAATCACTTAGCTTGGAAAAAGCCAGAAAGAGAATGATGAAACTGGGAAGAAAAAGAAGGCAGGGACAGTATTTTGCTAAAAAAAAGCAAGGATGGCATTTGCTCTCAGACAGGAGCTAACATAGTGCCTGTAAGTCTCCGATCCACCCAAGTACTTAAGCACCTGCTTAACTTTTTAGGTGGAGCAGCCCTGAAGGTTGCAGTGTATTTCAAGGCGCTCCAAGGCATGGTGGATCAGTGTGAGTGGTGCTGGCCGAGTCGCTAACATTTACTGACTGCACATATGGCACAAGAGGCTTAAAGCTGCACAGCAAGTGGCTTTCAAAACCATCAGACCTGCAAAGAAAAATCAATACAATTTGCTTCTAATCACCCAGTGTTCAAGTCAGGCTTTTTATTGCTGACCCACCTTCTTGCTCTCCCATCCCCCCGATCCAAAATTCCCCGGAATGCTCATGTATTGGCACCGAGGGAAAACCTAGGTCAGGGCACAGGGATGTGATGGGAACCAGAGGAGAGTGTCACATACCGCTCACTCTAGCACACTGTAAAAAGTCACCCCCTGCAACACAGAAATTCTCACAGAATTAAATCCCTTATAATCCCATTTAGCAGAAACAAGGTAGAGCAGTATGCTGGTGCTTAAGACATTTTAGTCTTAAAGAAAGTACATTTTGTTTAAAATAAAAAAAAAACCAGCCCAGTCTTCCCTTGAAAAAAACTTGAATGGAAGGCATTTTAAACCAGAGTTTCAAACTCCTCTGCAAAGGTACTTTTTGTTTGCTGGGGTTTTTTAAGGAAGTTACAAGGAAGAGAATAAACCATGGAATATTTTCACTCTTTCCAAATGCGATTATTTTTATAGTGGCCCATATACGTGCTGCCTAGTTCATATGCACAAATAAATGTACTGAACTAATATTAAAACAACAACCGACTACAGTGAGACTTAAAAGCATTTTCTATAAGACTATACAAATACAAGCAAAATAAAACGTATGCTGCTTCCTAAATTAAGGGCTGCTAATTGTGTTTACAACTTCTTTCCCATTGGGAAATGCTATCTGTGGTCCAGCAGAACACCTTCTCCTCTCCCCCAGAGCAAATGACCTACCAACTAAGTACCAGCTTTATACTCAAGTTGGTCAAGTAGGTTTTTGCTTAACCCACAGGCATTTTTCATATTTCAAAGTTTCTATTAACTCCCTACTGATGTACCCTAAAAGAAGTTTTTAAGGGCTTGGAAGCACATAAATAAAATAGACTTTGCTGGACCAGCACAGATGAATTGAAAGTCTTTCACCTGCAGTGGTGGTGATAAAAATTTTAGATGTAGCTGCACACATGGCCCCTCCA
The DNA here is from genome assembly GCF_009650955.1 of Corvus moneduloides. Lineage (NCBI taxonomy): Eukaryota > Metazoa > Chordata > Aves > Passeriformes > Corvidae > Corvus > Corvus moneduloides. Next base: position 8,872,677 of record NC_045483.1, read on the forward strand.
TAGACTTCAGATAGCCGTGATTTCCAGCCATTCAGCAATCTCCTGGCCACTGAGCTGCCTCAGTTATGAGACAAGCATCAGGACAGGACCTGGGGTTTGGGCTGGGTGTTTTGGGACTTGGTTTTCTGGGTTTTTTTGGTTTGGTTTTTTTTTTTTTGGCTGTAGTAAAGCCCTCTTTAGCTGCAAGGCTGAAAGAAGCTGCTAGCCTGTACAGTGATGATAAGAAACCTGGAAGAGGAGAGGGAGATGGCAAGGAAGAAAATCTGGGAGGAGGGAGAGAGTGACTTGATGTGAAACCCTGAAGCAGAAAAATAAAGGTCTGCTTCAAAGCTAATACTGTGTACTAACCCTTCTGCCCCTGTTTGCTGTGTAAGGCACACACCCGGCTACAGACAGACTGTGCCTGCAAGGCAGGAACTCTGAAGTAGTGACCAGAGCCTCTGCTGTTTTACTGATCAAGTTCAAGCCACTAAAAAATGGATGAATGCAAAACTGACCCATTCTCTGTGGTGTTGTGTCAGCCAACACAGTCTGAACCAGTTACTGTCCCTTTTTAGCTCCCTTCTACTAACTTTGCATAACAAAAGTTGATAAAACCAGACAAAACAGTAAACACACATGTATTAGTATTTTTTCCTCCTTATGTCTCAAAGTGTTTTCCACATCTAAATGGAACTCCCACTGCAGTAAAGTGCCTAACTGCAGATTCTGTTTAAAGACTTACTACAGAGGATCAGGTCACAGCTCTCATGAAATATCCAGCAATTAACTCTTTCTGTAAAGTTAATTTGGCAAAAGAACCTTCAATCCTGCTTTCTCCTAATACAGCTTTCTGCTCCAGCCCCCGCAGCACATGTTAAGCTGAGAGCATTTTAGGTACTTGTCTGTGCTACAGAGCCACGATAAATTGAGTATTGCACAGCTGCATGAATGAAATGAATATATGGATCAATTTAAAGTATGCTAACATTAATATAAGGGAACTCCTACAGATAATCCCAAATTTTCTAATCCCTTACACTTTCCACCTATGTGAAAGGATTAAAACCCCCAGTCACAAGACCACTCATTTAGCAGAGCACGCTCGCTGCAGCCTCGCTGAGCCCTGCACCACTGCTCTCCACTCAGCTGTGGGTCCCAGTGGGTCAACTTTGTACTGTTCTCCATCAATAATCCTAACCAGACCTTTACCTTGTTAGTACCAGTCTGTTTCATTCAGCCTTTTCTAGGGTCGCTCTTTAGATGCATTTAAAGTAATTTTCACCACCTTCCAGAGCCCCACTGCCCTGGGCAATCACAAACTCACACTGAGCCCCACAGAGGGTGAAACACTGGGCAGTGCTCACCATTGTCACCACTACCAAGAGCGGCGTGGAACAGCTACCAAAGGCACTGTGGTAGCACTTCTCTGCAGGAAAATGTTTTCCCTCAAGAAAGAGATGTCAATATACTGAGAAACACATAGATTTCATACAGGAAAAAGGAAGGGATGCTGATCTGAAAAATCAAACAGATATTCTCCATATCCCTCATTAGAGACATGAGGCCATTTCCACTTCAGTTCTGCTCAGGGGGGATTTCTCATACATTTCACATGCAAACATCCCAGTGAAAGCAGGACTTATGAAAAGACAAGAAAAAACACACCATATCCTCAGCAGCTTAAGATCAACTTTGCTAGCATTCACTAAATATTCTTGGGAATCCTGCCCTGTAGCCTCTCATGCAGAGGCAAACCCTTCTCTACCATTTCCCAGACAGATATCAGAACCCCAGAGGAATGCAGCACAGACCTTTTATTTCTGCTCCCCATGATATGCAGCAGGTCTGAACAGCAGAAACATTGTTTGTTTGTCATTACAACTTCTGAATATATTTACAGAAGACAAACCAAGTAAGATTATTATCAGAGCATTAATCAATTGTCAGCAGACACTTTGGAAATCAACACAACCATTTGTTATTCTGGAGCAAAAAATAGAAAAAGGAAAAGTTTTCTTTGCGGTGTGACTCTGCCTCATCAGCTTTATTCATTTTTCCCAAATCACATGGTTGCCCACAGCTGCCATCAACTACTTTCGTTTCAATTTTGTTTTGATTCTGTGATTTTAATTCCTCCTTTCCAATAATGGTCAAAATTGCTGGCAGAAGCAATGCCACTGATAATACTATCTCCCAAAAAAATCTCACCTGATTAACTCTGATGAGCGCATTTTCACAGGGATCTCACGTTTATTTAACACCGTTCAGGCAGATGGCGAGTACCAAGGTGATTTACAGGTAGTGCTAATAGATGCAAATATGCTTGGCCAGGAAGCATCAGGTACAGACCATCCAGATACAGATACAGCACATAAACATACAGGCAGCAAACATGCCAAAGCCATGTGTCTTGGAAACACTTTCCTTAGTGGTCTGATGGCTGTTACTGGCTCTCTGCAGCATCACAACTACAACCCCCCCCCAAAGAAGTGTAGAGATGTCCTATAAATGACATCAAACCAAAGAAAGACCAAGATAAAGACTACTGTAAGGAAAGTCCCCCTCACATGTTTGATTCTACCTCAGCATGTAGAAAACAAAACCCACAAAATTTATCCAAATATAAAGGTCTGTGGACAATTCTGGTGAATTTGGTAAGGAAACAACTCTGTTGTTATCCCCTCAACCAAATCCTACCATGTGCATGGAGGGAGGAGAAGTGGGGTACCGATGATCAACCTTGTGCTTGTGCACTTGCAGTTATTAACACAGAATGTGTGAGCAGATGGGATTTTAGAGATGCAAAGTATTTAACTGATGAGCAAATGCTTCCTCTTAACCAAGGCATGGATTTAATTCAACTGCCAATGTCACCTGGGCTGCTGGAAGCTGGGGAAGCTTGAGTTCTTCACTCAGATGAGGAAAGCAGCCAGACCTGTCCAGGATGACCAGCCAAACTGCCAAAGCCCTTCCTCCTCATCCTCTCAATATTTCCTTATTCAAAGGACAGTTGTAGGAACTTTTCATTGCCAGCTCTCCTCTTTTAATCTCATGATAAAAAGCCAGGCATGGGAGACTTAGAAGATTTTTTTAACTTTAAAAAAACCCTATATAGTACTTTGATTTAATTTTTTAATACACTTCCCACATGATCTCCATCTCCAGTAATTCTCTGGTACTGTCTTGCACCCGTCGAGCAACACACTCTCTAAGCCAAGATCTATTTAAAGACCATTCCCATGAGTAAAGTACGCTCAGCTCCATTCTGCATAGGGCCAGGACAGAGGAGAGGGAGTTTGAGTGGTTTGCTCCAAAACTGAAAACAGGAAGTTTGTGGCAGAGCTGGAAATAGATCCCACACCACAGTTCTCCATCACGTGCATGGCCCCATGCCACCCCCAGCCTACCTCCTACACTGGGTGATGTTCTGCACTCTGCAGAGGCCACCCCCTTGCCATGTGGGGCTTTGGGCAGGAGCAGGATCTGTGACAGTGGGCAGATCTGGGACCCACCAGGGCAGGCAGCATGCCAGCAGCAAGGCCGACCCTCAGCAGCCACAGCACCAGTGATGACAAACGAGCGGGGTCTCAGGTCCCTGTCCTGCAGCGGAACCGGCACTGCCGCCGTCCGGGCACGGCAGGCTGTTCCCACTCCAGCATGACTTCCCCACCACTTGCTATTCTGGGATATTGTCCTGCTTTTGAGGCTGGGAGAAAAATAGCCTCAAGTACAGCAGTCCCATTCAGCACCGCTTCCCCTCTCGGCGCTCAGGTCACAAACGTAGCAGGTCAGGTCACACAAAATGCTAATATTAGCAGATAACAGGGACATTTTTAAACTACTAAATTAAACTAAATTTGCTAGGACAGGCAGGTCATTCATCAAGTTATCCCCTGGTTTACTCTTTTTTTAGCTATTGAAACAGCCCACAGCAGCACAGTTCCAGCGTGAAGCCCAGCCAGCACAAAAAAGTGGGATGTTGGCAGGGTGAAGCCAGGAACACATCACTTTTTCATGCACCATCTCACTCTCCATCCCAACCCACATCTTCTCACTAACTGCCTTTCTCCCCAGCCTATTGGGATGGAGAGATGGCACCTTGGATAAAGCTGCCTCCCGTGGACATGGAGGGTTGGCCATGCCCAGCAGCACCTGCAGCCTCCAGGGCACAACTCTCCCATATCTGCACCTCTGGGGCCAAGGAGACCCATGCTAGCACAGCAGGGCCCTTACTCAGAGAAGGGGTCACTCTCCAAAAATGTTTCCTTGGATAAATACTCCTGAATGACTGTGGAAACAAAAGGGAGGAAGTCAACTGTATGCTGCCCATACACGTTGATAACAATGGGTGTAAGAAAAATGAAAGCAGAAGTCCCCAGGTCTTTGTTACCAGAGGCTTCACGGTGAAAGACCAGGCCTTTCTCCCACACATGGCATTTATTTTTCTGTGGGTTGTTTCATTCAGCAGCAAGACCTAAGCTAGTCACAGCCCTCCCTTCCACTCCTCTGATACCATCCTACACTTTTAGTGACTTCGTGCTTGGTGTGACTTGTGCTGGTCCACACAAGGAAGAGGGAATTAAACCCTCAGGACAAGGCTATGGCATAAGTGAATGCTCCTAAAAAGCATTTCAAGGAACAGAAATAAAACTTCTCTAATTTAGAGCCCCTAAAATTAGGTGCATTGGATTTCCTAAACCCTGACCCCTGGTTTTAGTTTCAACTACAACTTAACTTCCCCAGAAGAGCTCAAGGATGACACAGCGTTTTTGTTTCGGTTTTTTTTTAAAAAGATTATTCATCTTCATATAAAATACGAACAGAGGTCACAGGGAGGAAAGGACTGAACTTAAATTAAGCACTGTCAGTTTTTCTTCTTCCAAGACTTCAGACCACTTATGAAAAATACACTTTAAATGAGAAACAGACTCAGTGCTGGGAAGTCAAAGAGAAGGTGGATAGTGTGGGGAGTAGGTTATTTCAAACCTCCAGGTGAAATCCTCAGCAGAAAGCCTGAAGCCAAGAGCTGTGGATTTCTGGCTGAGCTGTGGTCCCCAGAGCCAGCTCCCAGTGGAGCCAGGAACAGGGGCTGTGGGGGGACAGTGTGACCACAACAGCCTGCATGAGGGCCAGGACAGGGCAAGCCTCAGGTATTTGGGCAGCCGTTCCCCCACCTCCAAGCTCCTGCTTCAGGAGTACAGACGCATCAGGCGAGCTGGGGGACAGCGGCAGCCACTGCCGTCCTTGACAGCAGAGCAGCAGAAAGAAGAGTCTCACCCTTTTTTTCTCCCTTCTCCTTAAGAGATTGCTGCTTCACAAAGCCCTTAGTCACACTTGATTTTTCCTGTTCCTTTTGCACAAAATGCAGCATAATAACAAAATAAAACGGGGACCCGGAGAACAATGAGTTCAACAGATTAATGGACAGGGACAGCCATCTTCAGCTTTTATAGCCATCAGCCCTGAAAAGCACTCCCTTCCCACAGCCTTTGAAATGAGCCTCGGCAGTCCTTGGACCTTTCAGGCAGCTGACAAACACTCACCTTCCTTTCTCAACTAAATCCCGAAGATTCATCTTCTGCCCGCATGCACGTCAATCTTATCATCATTATTAAAGTTTTATTGGCACAACAATGCAAACTCTGAGCACAATGCATTAACCTTGTAAAAATAACTGAAAGAAGCCAGGTAATGGAAAGAGCAGGGGAAAGCTTTTTCATCTCTCTCCCTGAAGACAGAGGGGGAGAATCACGCAGCGCTCTCAGCAGTGCTGAGTCATCACAAAAAGGATTTCCAATCTCTCCCCACATCCCTCTAAAACCACCCACAACTTCTTGAAGACACCTTGAAAGTACTGTCCTCCAACCCAACTTGTCAACTGAAATTCCTTTCCCTAAAAGATGACACAATTCTGTTCTACAATGGCATATTTAAAACAGGAAGGGGAAAAAAAATATGCCAATGTCCAGGAAAGTAGGAAAGGTTACACTCAGCAGACAAGGACTCCTATTTTCACCATAGCAACAAGCCTATTTAGAATATGGCCTACCTGCATCAAAGAGCAGCCACAAGAAGCTAAATGTAAGTCTAGTGGTACATTCAAGCACTAAGATGAAGAAGCAGCTCACACAAGCATGTCAGTGAAACACTTCCAATTACATTACATGCACAATTATCAGCGTTTGCTCTGAACCTCCTTTCTTGATGTGTTTTTTTTGTTTGTTTGTTTGTTTGAATCCAGATAAGAGTAGCAGGGATGGGGGGTGGCATTGTGAAGGTCCAGGTGCAGGGGAGGATCAAAAGGAACCAACACCAGTGACTTGGGTTTTAAAAGGGGAGACTTCACGAGGAGGCATTACAGGAGGAGGTTGCTAGCTAGGACAGACACAAGAAGTTACTCACTGATTGTTATTTTGCTTCTAAACAGGGTGAAAAGTACGCAACAATCACCACTATTGTAGTCATCAATTCACCAACAGAGAGCAGATACCGTCTTCACACCTCCAACACCTGATAAACATCCCCATACTTGAGAGAGAAAACTAGCCAGCCACTGGAAATTATGATCAGAATAATCATCATATTCCCAAGAATAACACACGGGTGGGAGAATACACCTGCATCCATCTCCAAAAGGAGTACAGAATACTACAGGGACAGCCATAATTCATACAGGACTCACATTTATCACAAAGTGTATCACATTTACTGATACAACAAGCAGCATCCTATACTGATGTCTCAGTATAATTATTTCTATTAAAAAAATTATGCTAAGACACTCTAAGAATTCCATATTCAGCCTCCAAGCACCTGTCTGCTGCTGCTTCTTTTAAAGTCCCTACATGTAAGAGCCGCTGCCCAAAGAACATCTGGCTTTTAAAAGAACTGGAGAGAAGATCTTAAAACAACTCTCTATCTCCAAGAGGAGTGGCAGTCATTTCACTTGTTCAGGTAGGAGGCTGAGAATTGCTTGATGACTGGGAAGTGGACTAGAACAAAAAGACTCAGACAAATGGTACCTAAATTGAACTTAAGCCATTTATTTCTGATATTTAAAATATATATGGAAGCTTTTCTTAAGCAAGAACCCAAACAGGTCATAGCAGAGATTTGTAACACAGACCAGGAACAGGCAAGGCAATCTCAGACATTTCCATTGCAAAGGTGCCCATCAAAACTGCCACCAGCAGTTCAGGAAACTCAAAAGACAACCTGTTATCAGCTGAAAATACCGCTATGTATTTCTAACTCATAATTAGATGAAAAATAATGCACATAAGAACAACATGAGGGAGCTGAATTTGCAAGTGTGTTCAGAAATCTACCAATTTGAATTTGACTTTTTTTACTTTTTTTTTAATGAACCTGAAGATGAAAAGTAAAAATGAACAAGTAATGGCCTACTCAATCACAAAAAAAAAGTTCAAGAAAATCTTTCCTTGAAAGAGAATGCACCAAGTACTAAATGGACATTTTGCTGTGCAAAACTCTCTGCTGCTGAAAACATTTGCAAGACACCCTTTCTATTTTCCAAAGGATTTTTTCCTAACACCTCACTTCCATGAGCTTCCCAAGGCAGTCACTGGGAGGTACTGGGGGACCAGTGGCAAGAGCTGTAATGGGGTTTCTCCAGAGCCACTCCTACTCCTCAAAAGTCCAGGAAGGACCTGACCAGGATTCAGAGAGACAGATCTACATGCCACAAAACAACCAAGTTCACATTCAGTCCATGAAAGGAAAAACGCAGAAGGGCGGTGATGAGCAATCTCTGGTTGAGGCCTCAGTCTCATATTTTTCTGATTTTTTTAATGCCAAGCTCCTACCTTTACGGCATGTAGAAATGAACACCCTAAAAATCAGTTCTGGAATTAATTAAGCCGAACTCACACAATCTCTTGTGCAATTGCTAGAATCAGGCCACATTTCCATGATGTTTATCACATGTCTGCAGTACCAGATCATCCAGCATCTCTCCAGTTAGGGTGTGGGCACTCAATTATGTTCTTGTCAAATTAACAAGAGACCATGGTATGGAGTTTACGTCCATGGCAGGAGGCCAGATGATACCTGATCTGGCATGAAGTCTGCCAGGACACTCAGGCTCCAAAAGTTTTTAAAAACCAGAAACTGGTAGAGAGGTTTTATACAAGTTCAGTACTTTGTTTCCTGAGGCTGCAGCAACCTGTCTCCCTACAATCTGATTAGCTAGTCTATGCAGCCAAAAACTCAGTTTAGAATTAGCTGTACCATCATTTCCAGCTCTACACACATTAAGACAACAATATAGACCACTGATTTAAGAAAGTGGACAGGGAGTTGCACTCAGAGGAATATGCTGATTTCTAAATCGCACCCTTATGTAAACACAGGCTACTTTGTGTCTAGATCCTGTTTGAATGCTGTTCCTATTGTACAAATGGGGAAACTGAGACAAACAGCAATTAAAGGAGATGCCTGAGGTCATGTCTTAGGTCTAGCAATCAGCAGAGGAATCTGGATTCCCAACTCCTACTTGTATTTTTTAACCACTAAACCACGATCCTTCCCAGTTCAAGTACAGTTTCAAGTTCAAGGATTCACAAAAAAACCAGAAGACTCTGTTAGACGCATATGCAGGCTGCAATGTTTCTCAAAACACAAGTAACCTTCTAAAAAATCTAACTATTTAAAAAAGAAAAAATTCATTGCAATATAGTCTTAGCTGGAGTCTGAACATTTTTCCACAAGGGAAGAAAAGTAAATACAAAACCACTGACATCTAAGTACACAGGCCGATTACAGCTTTACTTTCAAAAGAGCTTTGATTGATCTTTTTTGATAGACCTGAAATAAATTAAACTAGATTGACTCACTTGAGAACGGACTGTAATCCTTTAGTCAGATCCTGAAGAACTCAAACCAAACCAGCTGTTAATTTAGGCTTTATAAGATAAAGCATGAGAAATCCAACCTGATGTACCCCAGAGCAATGGCTTACATCATCTCTGCAAGCAATCAACTTGCTGCTTCTTTTAGGAACTAATCAGTGCTCTCTACCATGTGGGTGCCAAACTTGTTTTCCGCCTCTCCAGCAGACTCTGCAGCCAAAGTAGGAGGGAGGAAGAAAGGGCAAGGGACAAGAGGGTGTAATTTAAAAGATTCAGCTGTTGACTTCATGAAACACATTGCACAGGCTGTCCCAACTTTGAGACGGGGAAAAAAAAATAAAAAAACCACATGAGCCGACTTACAATAACTATTTCAATTCAAACAATTGCTGGATCTCAGTCGGGAATAGACTGCCCAAATCAACATTCACAACTTGGAAGGGGAAAGGAGGAGAAGGAAGAGGAGAACCCACACATTTGAGGAGCCAGATACAGACAGACAAGCAGAGAGCCAGTTACAGCCTTACAAGAAACAACAAAGTAGGCAAAATAAAAGGTGGGGCTTTTCTGCTCTCCCAATCCAATAATCAAAACATGCCCATCAATTTATCTCATCCTCACATCTGACATTTAGTTTGTAAAAAAACACTGCTTCCTGAAATGCTCTGTTTGCTGAACCTAAGGGGATCACACTAGAAATCCAATTCAAGGAATTGTGGTGCTTTCAAACTGGTTTTGTTCATCGAGGAAAAGAGCAGTGAGGGTTCTTAGGTGAAGGGAACAGAAACTGACTCTTACAATAACATCCATGTGAGATTTATATGTATATATATATGTTATAAAAAGGGACATGCAACAGGCAGGAACACCACTCTGAAATCATTCACAGAAGGAGTCTAACACAATTCAAATGAAAAAAAAAAAAAAAAAAAGAAGATATGACTTCTAGTCATAAATCTTATCTAAAGAGAAAACAGGGAAGCAAGTCTTAGACAGAGTTTGTATTCCACCAGACACTCCGTAAACCCTTGGCAGTAACACCTCCAACAGGGTGACTTACTCCCACAAGACAACAGTGTCCCAGCCAGGTACTTCTGGGAGGGAGCACAGTGCAATCTGTGTCAAACACGTGAGAGCTCTCCTCCCAGAGAAAGCCACAGCTCTGCAGAAGATGAAGCTGAAGATCACTCCAGGTGCCCAAGGTGGCATTTGCAGTCTCTGTGACAAGAGGACCACTCTTGAGGCAGCTTTGTAGAGCAGTGGGGGGGGGGAGGAAAGGAGAGGAAAGAAAGAGGAAAAGCAGTGCAAGTGTCATGGGGATTGAGCAAATCACATCAGCTGAACTACTAGTCAGGGAGAAAATGCCCTGTCAGTGGGTAGTTTCTCTATGCTTTGCTTCACTACAGTAAATTAAATTCTTTTTAGAGGACTCCAAGCAGGATTTTGTTGATTAAGATCATAGTTAGCTCTTCTAATTACAGGAAAGGAACATGGTAGGGTCTTCTTAAGAGCTGCAATGCTGGTTTATATTCCTATTGCTCAAGGTAACAATGCTGTGCTGAAACATCAAACTGGTGTTTCTATTATCAAACTATTATCAAATACCATACCTGCATATATTTCCCTTGGTTCAGAGTTTAAGTGAATACAGCAAAACACATTCCTAGTGCTTACCAGAAACACCTCTCTAATGCCCAGCAGCACGGTACTACATCGATCAGAAACAAAGTCACAACACGGCTCTGGTCAGCACTGCTCCACGGAAATTGTGGGCAAAGGAGAGGAGACTATAAATGCCTGGAGATACTTTTGGAGACTATCCAGGAATAACAGAGGTGGCCTCGGATACAAGCTTGCACTATGCAGTTTTATCCCGGCAAACAAGTAGATACAAGTAAACAGTGTTGCCTCACACATGTCCCAGAGGCGCTGCATACTTCAGACACGCAAGCACTCCATCAGCTCCTCAGCACTAACACACTCCAGCTGTGGGGCAGCTCCAGGCTTCCCCAGCCCCCTGCCCTGACCCTCACCAGCTGAAGAAACCAACACTGCCAGACAGGGCATGGGGCACATATAATTTGGCCATCAAGGAGGTGCTCCCACCTTTGACCTTTTAAGTGACAAATGGAAACAAGAGCTCATACTCAGCTCATTGTCTTCAACACCTAGATCTGTCCACATCAGCTCTTTGCAAGAATTGAATCAACTCAACCTCGTTACGGCTCACTTTCCCCACCTAAAATACAACCAGCACCACCTCAGGCTGTCCTCTTGGGACTTCAACCACATGAACACGCCAAGATGCCTGGCTCTCCATGCCATTACCCATTCAGGTTTTCTTAGACTATCAAGGTCCAACAGTCAATTTTAAAATCTTAGCTCAATTTTACATATATTAAACTGCCAGCTAACATGAAGTATGGATTGCTGAGGCAGACACAATACGTAACTTGGTTCCATTTGCCATTTCATATAACTTCCAGCATCACTGAAGAAAGATCCAGCAAACATTCAGAGGAAAAATAATAAATAATCCACAGAATAGGGAAGAGAAAGATGTCTCCACATACCTCCTTCCCTATGTTTTTTTCTTCATCTATCCATAAATTATTTCCCCTGACCATCTCTGATGTGGACATACATTCCAATACAGCTGTAGGACTGCACAGCGTCCCCTCTCCACACCCATTCCTAGCATATGGAAAAACATGTCCAAACCCTGGGACAAATTCATAAAATCCTCAGGCCTTGAGTTATCACAGTCTTCTATCTCCAGTTAGGAAGGGCACAACTCTCTCTAGTTTCACCACAGAATTAGCCTGAAGCTCAAAGAAAAAAAAAAAGGCAAAAATTTACTGTCTCCTGAGGGGATGAGGGCACATTCACCCAGAGGTATTTTATATTATTTTTAGGGAATCTGATCTTCTATGCAGAGACATGTATTCTGAGTAGAACCTTACTTACTGCTCAGGGAAACAACTTTAAAGAAATACAGAAAAAAAAATCGACTTTTTAATCCCAAAGCAAAAAAAAAAAAAAAAAGGAATTTCTTCATAAAGTATTATTCGGGGTTTTTTAATTAACCTAAGTAACAAGACTGCTACTGTTGCCTTTATAGGAACCATATTTCTTCACAAAGTGAGAGTTTAGAGGCAGTGTTTATAACTATGTGTAAGTCTGCAATCCAGAGTGGTTGAGAACACAATATTAGAGTTACAGATCACAAAATCATACTGAATCCTTCACACAGCACCATCCAGCATTTGAGACATCGCTGCACTATACTGATTGGCACAGGCACTTCGTTGTGCAAGAAAGGTTGCAAAAAAGTTTGATGCAAACTTTATACCCTTTTATTTGTCTAACAGCAGTGCCCAAAGGCACCACCAGAGAACAGAGTCCTTTTGTGCTAAGTACTGTACAAACAAGAGAGTGAGAAAGACTGACCCTGCCCAAAAAACAGATGGGAGTGAACGAGGGAGGCACGGAAAAGGGAAACTGCTCAAATGAGAGACCTGCAAAATGCAACATCGATGCTAAGGAGCATATTGCCTGTCTGAGTGGGCGACAAACTGAGAACCAGTAACAAAGAAAACCAGTTTCCTGGATCTCCCCAAAGACTGATCCCTGTCCCAGCTAAAACAAGTGTCCCTGAGCAAGCATCCCAGGAACTTCCTACAACATAATCGAGTACTTCCATGCACCACATCCAGCCTTCCCAAGCCTGGTGACTAAGAACAAGAGAAACAAATGAGCTGACTTTGTTCTGCTGGAAAGTTGGGTTCCTCCCTTCGCCGGGGGAATTAAACTCCTGTTTCTACTACTGGAGGACAAAGCATCAGGTTTCAGAAATCATGGCACTTTTAGCTACGGGAAGAGCTGCCAGCAGCTGAGACATAAAAATTGCTCATCTTAGACTTGTGGTCAGAGTTAACATTTGGGGATATTTCCACAGACAAACAGATAAGGAGGGAATGCTTCCCTGGCAGATTTATTAATCTGTAAATGCTGGCTGAAGACACTGAGCCGTTTGGAGCAGCAGAGTCCCAGGGAGGCGGATTAACAGCAGAAGTGTAGATGAGGTGGCCGTGGGTGCATAATGCTAATTAAATATAGTCTGCAATTTATAAAATGGGTTTGTACATATAAAGCTACATTTCTCACCACTAATCACAGAAGATCACATAAAATCACCTTCTACAGCACGTGGGGGGTTATACACTTATTAATTGGAATGAACCATCAGGGGGTGTTTACTGTGCCTATAAACGATACCCCTACTCTCGTGAAAGCACTGCTGCATCACCGACAGACTACGGTCCTGATGCTGCAAGCCATAAAATCATAATAAAATCTTCAAGCAGGAGAGGATTCCTTGCAAGCAAAAGAGATGGACATGCAGCAAAATGGTATAAAGCAGGCAACAAATTTCCTCTTCCTGCTGCCACTAATTTCATGCCTATCAATAAGATGAATTATTCTGCTGCTCATTTTCTGTGTAGTCTTTTGTTTCCCAACCCCAGGAAGATAAATTATGTCAAAGTATAGGCTTCACCACCCCAAGCCATGGGCCCCAAACTATGTATGGGCCACCTTGATCTCTTCACCCCTTCTCTTTCAAGAAATGACATTTCTCTCTAGAACCATCCGTGCTTTGCAGGACACAATTCAGCTGTGCTCTAGATACAGAAAGTCTCCTCTGCGTTTAGGGAGACATCACATAGACAAAGCCTTCTAAAAGGTGTTTATGGCCACACTGTGGTTAAACTAGAAAGCACCATTAGTTCTTCATTAATCAACAATTAATTAATTGATGGCTTTAGTTCTCAGTCAAGTATCATTAATGAGTTGATCACACTGAGATGAAAGTGGAGATGTACAGTGAAAGACTGTCCTATAAAGGGTAGTCTATTGTAAAGAAAGATCCTGTACAGTGTGTGAGGGGGTGAGGGGCACTAGTGACTGAATCAAGTACTTTCATCACTACTGGCTTTCCCAAGGTTATTGATGTGAGCAAACAGACTTTCCTTTTCTCAGTTTTATCATATGTCTGACAGCATTTCACGTTGCTTAAACAGTACAAGATCTTAAGAGCATGATGCTAGAAAAAAACAATAGCTTTCACCTTCAAGAGGCTTCCACTGCTCTCAAACATGTGAAAACACAAGAGTTTTCATGCCTGGTAAATTTAAAAAGCATAAATTCTTCACCTTCCAAACATTCATTATCAACCTTCAGGTGGGAAATTTAAGGGTCCTGATTATTTTTTCTTCCTCAGTATGTATTTTATATAGGCAATATGAAGTAAAATAATTACTGAAAGAAGCATTCAGAGTCACTTGTAGTAGAAATAAAACAATTTCTTTAATTCTTTCAATTGTCATTATTAAATAATTTAATTATGTCCAGAATCAGTCAGGTATTAGACATGGACACGGTTTTGAGAGAAATAGCTCTTCAACCAGTTTCAGAGGCAGACTTGTCCTTAGGTAGCTTTCCTGAAAGCAAAAAGTTCTGTCTCCATCCAGTTTGTCATGGTCAAGGAGAGGAATTTTACCCTACAGTAATTCTCAAGCACTTTTCCTACTTATCTACCTTAAAGATCTAGCTAGAAATGGGACTTGCAAACAGCAAAATTAAGAACTCTGGAAGCTAGGCTGAACATTGCTGATAAAAACCACAAAACCAAGAACTCAATTGCAAAGCAGGCTAAAGAGCACAAGCTCAAAGATAAAAAGCCACTCTTGCTGTAAATAATAACGATAACAGAACCACTAAAGCAGAAATCAAAACCCCACGTACTCTGCTTGTGGTTTTTGACAGAAAACCAATTCATTTGGTTCCCCTCACTTTGCACACCAATGCAACCAATATTTTGCATACTGATTGGAAAAAAAAAACAAACACACAAAAAGCCCAACTCCGAATGTAATACATACTCCCATCACTCTAACTGTAAAATAGCACACAAAAATACAAGTCAATACAGATTTTCTGTAAATACCTTGAAACATGATGCATGCAAAAAGCTGTCTTATAATATTCATGTTAGCTAGCTTGAACTTTTCCCAAAAAATGAAGCACTGGGTTTCCAACAAGCCTACCCAGCCCACCCTGTATGCTTAAAACATGCTTTTCTTGCGCACTTTGAAAAATACTGTTTACCAGAAAAGATGGGAAAATGATAGATATAAGCAGCAAGTGAAAGTTGATGCTGTTGCTAGAACTGTTCAGCATTATATTCCGTGGCACGTTGTGATATTAGGGTGGTGGCTTTTTCTTTTGCCATTCTGTTTGTTTCTTGTTAGGAAAAAAAATAAAAACCATCAACAAATAATCACAGCATCACACATTTCCAGATAGACTTTGAAGTTCCCAAAGTTGTTGAGTTAAATTCACAGCCCTGTTGCTGAGATTTGGTTACAGGCAGCCCTATAAAAGGTGACTTGCTAGAGTAATAGTTCATCACCATTAAAAATAAACATATTATATCACTATAAAAATGGGAGTTTAACATCTAAAAATTACAAGATCAGCAATTTGCTCTGAAACAGCTCTTAGGAGTGGTAGAATCTTTTTAAACCCCTAGAAAAATCTCAAGGAGAAGTATTTTGTGTGAGCACATTCTCTTACAGGATTGTAAACACAAGAAGATGAGTCCTCAGTGGTGTATTTGGCCCAAGCCCTACATATTCATTTTCTTGCAATTTTTGGTTGGACTACAGAGCACTGTAGCAGGAGGAAATTATGATAGCATGGAGGGGGAGTGGGTGGGCATCAGTGTTTAGTAAAACTGTCCTATTGACTTTGGAGTGGGATTTTTCATGAGGTTGCTGTAATCAATACAACTTTTGCTCAGACTTCAAGAGAGGGGGGAAAAAAAAAAGCGCATGTGGTCAGGGAGAAACAAAGCCTGAAATGTGTCATTCAATCTGGCTTCTCATGGCTACCCCACTCCAAACACTTCTGAGAACATGAAACCACAATGCCATAATGAAAATTCTTCCATACACATAATTATTGAACACAATCAGCATCTAGTAGGAGAGAAAAGAAAGAAGTCTAAATACACAGCTCCCATCCTGACAAATGGCATAATCAATCAGCAACTTATGTCTTCACATACAATTTTGGTCCTAAGTCAAAAGGAAAAGAGAGCTTCAGGAGAAGGGAGCATTAAAAAAAAAACAAAACAAAACAAAACAAACAAACAAAAAAAAAAAACCAAACAACCAAGCAAACTCAGTTCTTTCATTTCATCCAGCCCTTATTTACTTTAACCCCACTTCTCCAAAGTCCTTTCAAGACAGCACCATTTTCCAAAATACAGAGAAGATGACCTTTTGCCTCAGGCTAAGTATTAGGTAAGCAGTGCTAGTCCTATTTCATAGATGGGCAAACTGAGGCAGACACAACCAGGCCAAAGGACAAACAAAACTGTCTGTAACAGTCAAGAGCCATTTCAAACCTTTGGGTTCAACAACTTCTGAATCCTTCCTCCCATTTTAAACAATACCATATCCAAGATCCTTATCAGCTGAATGATGTTCCTTAAAGGACAGTTGCAGGATACGCACTACATCCCTGTAATATACACATTCCATATGACCTATGCTCTCCAAACCAAGAGTGACTCCTATGTCAGCATCTAAGATCCTGCAGTCACCTCGTTAAACAAACAGCAACCTTTTAATTAAGCATGAACCCAGCGTTCCTGTGCAACATGCACACATCTCAAGACACCAAAAGGCCCTCAATTCCTCTTCTTTGCACTTCAAGGTTTTGTTTCAATTTGTTTTTTTAACAAATAAAAGCTATTTTATAATTTTTAAAAAGATATTAAGCAATTCCAAAGCATAGCAGCTGGCGTGCCAGTTTTTGGGGACTTAAAAAAGAATGATCCACACGGGGAAAAAAGAAAACACACGCTCTCACAGAGTGGGTCACTGGGCAATCCAGACACATTCTCAAAGGCAGACATTGTGGGAGATGAAGTTACTAGGCAGGAAAAACAGTTGCTAAGTCTGAATATTTGGTTATTCTCCGAGCAGGGATTACAAGAGGAAGCGCTGACAATGTAAGAGTAGCTACCACGAAGTCCCCAGAGCTTTTGAGTTGTCCCTGCTGATCCCACAGCGAGGGGAGGGGTGAGTGACGGGGCTCGCCCACAGTGACGGTGCCAGAAACGAGCTCGTGTGACACTCACAGCATGTTATACATTGTCATTTTAATACAGATTCCTCCAGGCTCTCCCAGAAGGACCTACCTACACACAGACCCTCTAAGTAACACTGGTACACCTCAATGCCACAGCTCACAGTGAATTGTACTGCTTCTTTTGCCATTACCACATGGCTACATCCAGAAAAAGGAATAAAACACCTTTCTGCCAGCACCACTATGTCCTAGGCCTTTTAAACAACCTGGAGCTCAATCCCTTTGATCCTCTCAAAGCAGGCTTTCTTAGCTTGTTTTCACGGAGGCTAAATGGACTTTCAGGACAAGACAGGAACACAGTCTACCAGCCTTCCCAAAAAGGCTGATGGATCTGTCTTCATTACAATGAAGTGGTACTCATTCAGAGTCCCAAGCGCAGAAATAAAATTGTTTGAAAATATTTTTAATAGCTCAGATTTAACAGATATCAAAATGAAATCATGCCTTCCAAAATTAATCTGCTTTGAAGTATAGATGACTGAAAATGAAGACCAACTCTTCTCTCTGTATTTTATTTAATAAAGCCCTGCAGAATCCCTTTTGTTATTACAGTGAGCTTTCTGGTGTACTAGAAATAAGGAATTACTAAGATGTCCTAAATTTAACATAGCAGCAGCAGGTTATTTCACTATAGGTTTAACAGCCTCCAGAAACGTCTCAAAATGACTACCTGACCTCAACAGCCCAACTTGGAGACTCGTAACTCTGGGACAGGTTCCCTTCTCCCATGTTATTTGCTACCAGCAGTTGCAAGAGTTGAGCAGAGCACTGTGACCGTGAGAAGGAAGCAAGAGGATGCCCAGCAAGGCAGGAACAGTCACAGAGGGATTCAAACAGGAACACTGCCTCTTTATTCGTGGCTTTTAAATTTTGCGGAAAGGGCCTTAAATGAGTAACATAAGATGACTTTTTTTTTTCTTTTGTTCGAAATGAGACAGAACACATGGATCTGGGTTAGCTTTGTTGGAACCCACTGAGGACCACGAACAACAGAGTCAAATATATTCATTGTTCAACCTCTCTGTCCTACCAAAGCAATTCCTCTGTGAGATTGTACACTTGTATCTTTCGTGGCATTTTGCAGCTGCCTAGTACACACATTTTGGGTATTACACCAGTAAATAATCAGTGACAGTTTCTTAGGCCATTGGTGTACAACATCCTCATCCTCTGGAATACGTCAGTCATTCTGCACAACACGGTGCTTGGTTTTCTCTTAAAATTCTGAAAGCTGCAGTTGGAAAACCTCTGAATAAGCACACATTAAATACATCCCACAAAACAATCACAGAACTAAGAAAGACCACAAGGAAGTGATCAGTCCCTACCCCCTGTTCTTGAAAAAATAGTAAGAAAAAATTAAAGAAAAAACCTTGCCTCCTCCCTTGCATTTCAACAAATCTTAAAAATCCCAAGAAGTTTGGGGGGAAAATAATTTTAAAAACCCCTTCACATGTTGTGGCAGTCAGTAAGAAAAAAAAAATAAGCCAACAAAACACTGCTTTCAATTTATATGTCTTTCCTTCTCAATGGGAAAGATCAATAGTTTTAAGAAAAATACTACACCTTCTTTCTGCTCCATATGTTTCTCTTATTGGTTCATTTACACTGGGCTGTTCTTGTACGAGCAGTTAGTACATCTTTTTGTCATTTTAGCCTTCCCCAGCCATTAGTGCTAACCACTGAGACGGTGCAGCTCTCCTCTGCCATCCTGCCTCAGCACTGCATCTCTTTCTCCGGCCCTTCTCTCTTTGACTAATGTTCACCAACACTCATACATCATTCCCAAATTGGTCCAAATGAATTAAACACAGCTCTGCTTAACATTACGAGATTTAAATGGATTTTCTCTCTGCAGGTCTGCCCCATAATTGGGTTTATCCATCTTGTTGAAGTACAGTTTACACTTGCTAACATCACGCCAATTCAAGCTACATTTTCTGCTCCAGTGGCAGGAGTGAAGCAGATTTGTCATCGGATCATAACAGGTAATTCAAACAACAATTAGTTTGATGACGGCCCGTATGTCAATGTCTGGTCCCAGTCAGCTCTGCTCGCACCCGCTGCTCTCTGTGCACTAAGATGAATTGTGCTCACAATTCTTCAATTTCAATCGACAAATACTTACCGGAAAAAAGCTGGAACTCGATTGACACCAAACCTTCCCATCTCCCAGCGAGCGCCCCGGGGGGAGAAGCTCTGGGTAGAGCAGAACGGTGCAAGCTCCTCTGCCCTCCAGCTACACCATGGCTTCTGGCAGATGCTGAAGGACTGGGGCTTCACCACACTTGTGCAGGGCAGCAGCAGCCCTCTGGAAACACCTCTCACCTGCACACACAAGCCTCACCCAAACTCAAACCCAGCAGCCTGTGAGACAGGTGCAGGCTGCCCTGACTTTGCAGCCCTGCAAACTCAAGCAGAGAGGCAAGCCTAGACAGAGGCTAAAATGAGATTGTTTTCTGATGGGTGCCACAACCACAACCCACCATAACTGCCCCAGGGGCAATTATGAAAATCTGAGCATAAATGAAGATGAAGCCCTGATCTTCTCAAGTTGGGAAGTCAGCACAAGAAAGCTTTAGCTCCAGATTTCAGTGTACTGGCAGAGAGAGGGCAGAACACTCACGAGTCCCAGTTTTTAGTGAAACACTTCAACTCCCATAATAACATTCAAAATATTTGCAGGCAAAGTCATGAGTTCTGGGTTTGAAAATACCATGCATTTCTTGGAGGGCTGATTTTGCCAATTAGACAAGACATCATTTGCCTCCCCAAAGCTGTTCAAGAAAGCTTGTTCCAGATTAAAAGAAGCATTATTTTCTGAGGGCCAAGTAAATCTAATACACATTCATGTTTTTCTGGTCCCTTCATAAACATGGCGTTATCTCTGATACAGCACTGGTAATTTCAAACAGACATGTACACCAGTATCTATAGTATTTACTACAAATGTGATCAATCCCTTGGCTACTTTTACTCTTACTCTTTCTGCTTTAGAGAAAGAAAAACCCTAAGTGATTTTCCACAATATCACTTTGCCTGCAATTATATATTAACATGCAATACCAGTTGCTGTACATCGTTTAAATGAAAAATCCAGCTAGCTGGCTGAAAATGTAGGAACACTTTTAATAATTAGAAAAAGATCTCCACTGAAAGAAACCAACATTTAGATAGCAGTCTTGGTTTAAAAATTAAAAAGTGCTTAATGAGCAACAAAGACATCAGTGACTAAAGATTTTCAAAGCCAATACCAGCATACCATAAAAATCTCTTTAACCTAAACATTGTAAAAGAAGATTATTAAGTTCAGATCAAAAAGTAGTTAAAGCAATGGTATATAAAATATTCTGCTTCTGGAAGTAGCAAGGAGAAATTCTGAACAGATAGAAAGCAGATACAGTAAAACTTACTGGAACCTGGAAAACATCATTCTGTGTCTCTACACTAAAATTTAAGTCAGATACAAATCAAAGCCCTGAAAAAAATTACAGTATTTTGTGTCTCTGGTTCACATTTTCTGTTCTAATACCATCAATGCCTCCCCAAAAAATTACAAGCATGTCTTTCATTTTCATCTTTTTTTATTATTCTGAAGCATGGTTTATAGACGGAGACAAATCAGACTCGCCATGGCCTGATGCTCAGCTGAGGAAAATGATGAGAGGGCCACCAGGGTTTTTTTTGTGGAGGATTTGGTGGGGATTTTTTTGGTTTTGTTTTCTGTGGGGGGTTTTTTTGAAGCAAGGGTTACAACAGCTCACAAAAGTCTTTGGACAACATACATTTAGCAATTCTACATTTGTTTTTTACCTCATGCTGGTATTTCAGGATAATTCTGAACACTGGGAACTGCTCCAAGTGTCTCAGGTCACTTCTGAAAGTACAGTTGGCATCAATCCCACAGGTCGTTCCCTTGGAGGGCTTCCCAGCATCTTAGGAGCACCCAATCGAAAACTCCAAAACCACACAGAGACATCAATTCCCACACAACGCCCATCATCTGGTGATTTGTGCCTGTCAAGTTCTGAAGGAAGAAACCCCAACATGCCAAACACTGAACCGGCAGAAAGAGGTCACAACATCTTCACCACATCCCCAGCGCTTGACCCCAGCACTGGGCAGGGAAGTGGTGGCAACAGACAAGGCTCTGGCAAGAAATCAGGACCCAGTTTTGCAACCATTACTCCTGCCCCACTGAAGGCTGGGGTATGGTGTAATGTCCCCAGACCACACCCTTATCACCCTTATCCACAAGGCAACAAAGCCACTCGTACCCCTGAGCAAGGCAGGCACTTATTGCACGGTGGAGGGGGCAGCAACCCTAACAGGGTGTTTATTTTTGCCAAGCTGGCACGGGAATAAGGCACACGTGTGCACGTGAGACAAGGGCAGGGGTCACAGAGAGAAAAAGTAATAATGACTTCCAGGTTTCGGAATTGCCTGGCACTCCAGAGCCGGCAGATTCCAACTCTTCCAGCTATTCACAGCCAGGAAATACCCTCTCTCTCAGTCATCGCTCAAAATAATAAATATTTATTTATAAATTGCACGCAGCCCGTTCCCGTAGCATGGGGCTGAACAGAGCAGAAATAAGGGCAATGCAACCCCTTAATTGTCAGAATATATGCAAAAGCAAACAGGGACGACAAGTTACACGCACACAAGCTCAGATAGTACCAGGAATCATCACCAGCATCCAAGAAATTATAAAGACAACTGGAAAACTCCTCAGAGTTTTAGATCTATTCTCTCTTCCAAAACACGGAGATCTTTCCCAGGTCATAATCCCTCAAAAGAGGAGACTTCCTACTCTATCACCAAGCAGGCTCAGCTCCAGCCATGGAGCACAGGTGTCAGGGTCACATCCTGGCATAAAAGGAGATGGGTGGTGATGGTGCCTTGGATGCAGCACTGGGTACAGCACAGCCAAAAGTCTATGCAGGAAGCAAGAACTGAGTGGAGCACCTAATAAGTGGTTACTTTTTTTTTAATTTAATAAGTCTCAGCTATCACTAGCAGCCAGTGCAAAGCCTCAAAGCCAAGCAGAGTAACACATCCTCAGGCTTTTGTATCCCAGCTTGTCCTGACGGCTTCCGTTGCAAATCAGTTGTCGTAGCTGGAGACTGGACTTGAGATGCTGATTAAACAAAGCTCGCTCTGCTCCTGTCTGACGCAGTGCTTCCCCGTCCAGCACCTCATTAACAGGCTCATGGATATCCATCCACTGTGACTGCTAACTCCACTGGCTGGTGAAGGGCATGCACCATGCTGGCAAGAGGCCGGATCTGAAAAAAATCCAGCTTTTCTGAGCAGTCAGAGCCCTGTCCCAGAGCAGCGTGGATCACTGTGCTGGAACCACTCTCCCGTGGCGGGTGAGCTCAGGCAGCTGGCATGGGGAGCCAGGCTGAGGTCAGGCTGCTTGGAAAGAGCAGAGGGTACTGGACCAGCCAAAGGGCCATCACAGCATTTAAGATTTGCTGGTTTGTCCCAGCAAAATCCTCAACAAACCAGCCTTGGAGTGCAGAGGGACTTGATTCGGAGACACAGAGTACATCCATATCCCTGTGCAAAGAGCCTTGGCCAAGAGCCAACCAGAGAGACCCAGCAGTCAAAGTAGGTCCTGCATTCAGGGGAAAGCAGAACACCAGAGACAAAGGCTTGTATACAATGGCCCTCTTTAAAATAATAATTGAAAAAAAAAAAAATATCCATAGGAAAATTCTCATTGGCTTCATCAAGGCCAGGATGTGACCCAAGCTTGTGGAGCCGCCCTGAGGGAAGGCAATTAGCCTCACTCAAGGGATGCCAAAAAATTTAGCAGAGCATCCATAATCACCCTGAAATGTTCTCTACTAGCAAAGCATAATGTGTTTATCATTTATTTCTCAATTAAGTGGTGCTTAAATTGACTAGGGAGTGGATTTCTACTGTATATTGATTAGCCAATAAAAATACATTCTAAAGCAAGCTGGATTACAGACAAAGAACATCCATCTCTCTGCCAAGCAAGGTGTCTTCTTGGGACAGGTTGCCCTACATTTGCTGCACCTCTCCCAGCAGTTCAGCTCTTGTGCAGAACGTTTTTTACACAATGAATGAATTCCTAAGGCTACTTGTAAAATTACTAGGCGCAGCCTTGTTAAACATTCATTTGGAGCTAAGACAATACATTAAAAATCACAAAGCGAGTGCCAAGTGCAGTGCTACCATCAAAGCTAAATAAACAGAATAGCCCATCAACGGCTTATTTCCCCAGCTAACTCCACACCATCCATCTGCACTCACTGTCTCACACAGATCAATAGAAAGGCTCATTGATTATAATTGGAACAGGAACATCACACCCTTTTCCTTCCAGGTCAAAAAGCACAGTGACTACAAGCCATTAAGTACTTTGTGGCATCACTTGATGACTGTATTTATGCCACGTACGTAGTTATGATTATTGCATGGAATAATGTTCATTTATTTCAGCAACAGTCTGACAAACTATATTTATGCTGCACCTTTGGCCTTCTTGCTTGAACTCTGCTCAGCAACATCTCTCAGCTGGGACTACTTCTAACACACAAGCCCTCCGAACTGCTTTCAAACTACCAATGTTTCTTGGATGTTGTTTTGTTTCAATGTACTACAAAAGGGCATTTTTTTTCTCTCCGCTCTTCCACCCTCCTCCTCTTTTCCTCTTGCCCCTCAAGCTGCTGGCCAAAGAAAACAAAGGATTTTAAGTTACATTTCTTGTGTGCCCTCTGTGAGCACTGCAAGTCTGAAGCGTTATAAAGGTTGGCCCAAGAAGCTGCATTTCACCACCCACCTGGGGAAGATGCCCCTCAAACCCCAGCAAAGCACACAGGAAACCTCACCACCACCTACAGTCCCTCAGGAGCTTCCAGGGGGCCTGGCTGACCACCTTGGAACGTCACTTTATAAAATGTGGCCTTAATTTCAGACATTCCCATACTGCAGTCACACGACAGCTTCCCTATCATTCCAGGCTTGCCGTGTTTTTTATGGACAGCCAGCAGCAGAAATATTAATGCTACTTCTGTATTTCAGAGAAAGAAAAAAGGTATAGACACATACTTATATTTAAAATATATATATATGCATGCACACACACGCATATAAACCCCTCTGCTGTAAACAAAAAGGCTGGTTTGTCTGAAGGTGTTATAAATGCCCTTCAGAGCTCATTTAGCCTGGGCTGCATAATCTCACCAATGAATTTGCCACTTGTAAATATTCCAAATTTATGCCAATAAAGTCTTCTCAGGAACCAGACAGCCTATATATACACACATATACACAATCCATGTATGGAGCCATTAACATCCATTTGTGGTTTGTTGTTCTTGTGAAAGATCAGCAGGGGGAAAAAGGGAAAGTCCAAACCCTGTGTCCTCAGAAAGAACACTGAGCACTCAGCAAGCTGGAAAAGTGGAAGCTCACACCCCATCCATGAAATGGGGCAGGTCCACACCACTTCTCATTTCAAAACTGAAAGCATGGCAGAGACAAGAACATCATGGAGAAGGGAGATAAATGTAGGAACTGATGTTGTGCCGTGCTCTCATAAAAGGTCTGGATATACCTACAGAGCCTTCCTTATGACTGTCATATAAACATTACACTGGGACTGTGTACAGGAGATTAAACTGGAGGAGAGGGGAGCTTCACATGTGTCATTTTACCAAAGGTTATTTTAGGATCAGCTTAGAAGCTGAGTAGTGGGTGGCAGCTGATTATATTACCAGAGGCATATCTAAATATCATGGGCCCATCAGGATCTCTCATAAAGGGTTGTGGCTGCAATGGAACTTGAGCTTGAAGGTTGGCCTGCAGAGCAGTCCCCTTCCCCAGGGCTGTGGCAATCCTCTCTGGGCATGAGCTTCCCTCAGAGCAGGACATAGACACAGCACAAGCACTTTGGCTTAAAGGCCACATTTATTCAAGGAATAATATCAAGGAACACACCCAAGACTGAAGCAGCGTTTTCCCAGCCAGGACCACTCTGCTGCCCTACGAACACTGGTGAACCACCACGAGCACACAGAATACTTGGGCACAGGGCACATCCAAGTATCACACAGACAGTCCTACATAGCCAAGCCATCACCAAGCTGTATTATCCCACCAGCCAGTACCAAGCCACAGTTCACTTGCTGCTGTGCATGGCAAGTCCCAGCAGTCAACTACCTCTGGAGTTCCAGCTGTCAGTGGATCACATTTTGATGCTACTGAAGGAGAGCTTTGGAGGAGCACAGCCCATCTTACCACAAATCCAGAAGAATGTGCGTAGCGGACTAATCTCCGCTTACATAAGAAGTGTCTGAGTTCTCCTGCATAAGCACCCACCTTCACAATCTTGAGTCAGAAACCAATGCTACCTACTCACAGAGTCATGCCCATGGCTTGAGATGGCCAAGCAATGCTGCCAGTCCTGTCTTTAAATGGCCTAATTTCAGGTGATTTAGAGGAAACCACACAGGTTATTCATATAGAGAGTGACCACTGGGCACAGCACCTAATGGTAGTGCTTGCTCTCACACGCAGACAGGTAGGCCCTCCCCTACAAAAAGTCCTCCAAAATGACTAGAAAATAATCACATACTTGATTCTCAAGTGTTGCCATGACCTCAAGTTTACAAAAAAAAAAAATCTCAATATATACTTAAATACATGTGTGTATTTACATAACTGAAATA
This sequence comes from Corvus moneduloides, assembly GCF_009650955.1. NCBI lineage: Eukaryota > Metazoa > Chordata > Aves > Passeriformes > Corvidae > Corvus > Corvus moneduloides. Next base: position 8,898,457 of record NC_045483.1, read on the forward strand.
TGCGTGTGTACATCAGCATTAAAATAATATCATAAATATTGGTGTTCTATAGATTATAGATATTGATGTTATATAGATATTAACATACTATTTTAATATATAACAGATCTTAATAGTTTCCTATCAATCTCTTCCAGATTTCTGCACTAAACCCCTGGTTCATAATTAGCTCTATTTAAATATTTTCAAGGCTTATAGCATAGTTTTTTAGTACTACTTGTACAAAATCTGCAAACACTTATTGAAGCTTTTAAAGAGAGGTTTATGTTAAAAATGAACCATTACTCTGAAAAGCAGCTAATTATATCTTCATAAATTTGTAGCTGCTAAGTCACCCAAAACACTACACAAAAGTCAGCTTCATTTTAGTTCTGATGTTGTTCCCCTCCCATTTCCCACCATTCCAAGATTTTGGTACCTGTGACTACACCGATGTGCTCATTTGATTAAAACCAAGTATTTCTATTGCAATTATTGGATGAACCACTCTGTCAGGTTTTGCAGGCCCAGAAGTATAAATTAAATCTGAAATCTAGTGGGCAGTGTTCCTTCAATTGTAAAAGCACTCAAATAACACCACATGCTAACGGCTCCTCTGGCTTTGTCATCTAATAGGACATTAGGAAGCCCATTCATCACAGGGCCACATTCCCCTGGTTTTCCCCTGAACACGAGGTAGAATCAGCTGATGCTGGACCTGAGTCTTCCTCCGGATCAGAGAGAACAAGATGCCACCCAGTGCCCACCTTGCCTGCTCAAGCGTTCCCAGTAAAAGGACAAATCTTACTACAGTGGCAGAAAAAGGTTATTTAGTTGCTCAAAGGGGGCCTCCAGCGATCTCCACGGTGACCCCACCTAGCTGCTATCCGACAAACTAAACACAAGCTGCAGTGACTGTATGTAGCATGGAACGGGCTACAAACTTCCACAGCAGGTACATAATGCTGCTAACAAAGTAACAAAGAATCGGGTGCAAACAGCAGAAACTAACACAATCTATATTGGTAAACACTGAGGGAAAGGAAACCAACACCAGTTTCATCTTCTGGTAGCTCAGTGTATACACATTCATACAAAAAGAGATTTTTTTTTTTTTTTTATAATTCATTTCCTCTCTCTACTTGGATAATACGTCTTTAACTTGCTTCAGTAAAATCCACACAACTGCAAAGGCAAAGAATCACAATAACCACTAACTTACATTACCTGCCAGGAATAAGATCACCTCAACAGTTTGCAATTCAGAGGTTAATCTACTTAAAGTTTTAAGACAAATCGCTACTCATTACCCTACTGCAACTACACTCTTTGGCAGGAGAAGGTCACACCACCCACCAAAGAGAAAAATATGCGTCTCTAGTGGCTCAAACCATGGCACCTCATTGAAGGACTATTTTTAGCCACCTTCCAGACAGCCTCAAATCAGTGAGAAATATTTCTTTTCGTAACTTCAAATCAGCCTTTAATAAAGAACTCTGATTGTTTCCCCAGTATAAGCCAGGCTACCTGAGAGTGTTTGGAAGAACACTTGTCCTCCTCCGAACAGAGGTACAACCACAACCCCTTTGGTGCATAACCAAGACAGGGAACTACCAATTTCTCCCTTGGTCAAACAGTCCCACACCTGAGCCTCCCGTTGTGCTACTCAGCTGAGTTATTACTCATTGAAAAAGAACAGCAAGTAACTTCTGAACCATTTCACAGGCAACAGCCTTTTTCTGCCCTCCTACATGAACTGAAATGCCAAATACCAAACCTATTTGTAGCAGTCAGGATTAGTTCTAACAGGAGAATCTGAGAGGATAACTGAGAGGATAAACTGATCTGAACATTTATCTAATCGCTAACCATTATTCCTACTTATTAGTTTATTGTACCCCAAATGCACAGAGCACTTAAGATAATAAAGAAAGTTTGATCTGTGCCTGGAGAAACTCCCGTGAGTAGGACAGAAACTGAAATAAGATGAAACTGTCAATCTCAAGTTACAACCACTTGTGACAGCAGGGACATGGATCTTGGCTTTCATTCGGCAAGAACCTCTTTACTGGAACTACCCCAAAGAAAGATAACCCTCTGTTAGATATTCAGGAAGTTACACAAAACTGTAAATCTCTGCATCAACAGAACAGAATACCAAAAGGAGGTGTCCTAAAGGATCTAGCACTTCATGCTCCTGGCTTTACTGATGCTCTTGCCATCTCTGGAGATTTACTCTGGAGTCATGAGACAGCAGGTCACCTTTGGAAACTACACACATCTTCAGCTTTAGAGGAAAATCATCTTGGGAGTCAGACACCCCAGCTGCCTTGACTGTGCTCCTACCAAGCACAGCATGCCCACGTGAACACACACCTAATGCAACTTGCTGATTGTATCAGTACGCTGCAATTGGGGTTGGTGATTGCTGGCACCACAAACCACGGCAGTGTCCCAGCACCTCCACTGCACCTCCGTTCCATGCAAACATTCAGGTTGAGATGTGATCACTCTGAAGGCAATCAGTGTGCAAGATCATTACCAACCACCTCGTGCAGCTATACCTTGAAAAGTGACTCCATGAAAGTGGTATGAGGGTGAGGTAGGGAGGAAAGAGGAGTGTAGTGTTTATTTCCTTTCAACTTTCCATTTCATATGTGTTCAGTGTCATGTCTGAACATGTTCAGACATTTATTCCCCTCCCCATATACCCTTCCCCCAAATCCTTATCCTACAAATTTTATCTGGGATCAGAAAATTAAGCTGAATTCGTTTCTCTTTCTTATGCACAGAGTAATAAAAAGACTTTGCAATCCAAATGCTGCACTTGTGTACACCTGCGTTAACCCCATTGTCCTCAAATTATTCCCTTAACAACGGCTGTGGGTTTGCACAGGTGTAGAACAAGCCCCGTAATTGGAATTTAACAAACAATTCCAACAGCAAAGAAAAAAAAAAAAGAAAAAAAAAAGTGAGACTTCAGCTCACTCCTTGTGGCACTAGCTACCATGTTCAAGAAGGAGGAAAAAAACCAAAAAACAAAAACAAATTTCAAAGGTATTTAGGTGTGTGCAGATGCTGGCAAGTAACTCAGGAGATTTCCAAATACTGCCCATTTTCTACTTAAATCCACAAACCAGAGCAATAGCACGGAGTATAAATGAAGAAGTTGCTTCTCATTTGCACCATTTTTTCAGTATTCTCTTCAGCCTCCTTCGTGCTTCACCAAGTATTTTGCTTCCAAAATAAACTTCATAAGCTTCCTCATGGGATCACAATTTAGGCCATGATTCTACAAGCCCAAAAGCACAAACCCAGCAGGGCTGAAGACAATTCCTCAGAGGGTTGGTATGGAGGCAAGCCCAGAGCATGTGCCGGATTGGGGCTTTGCACCACCAGCTCCCAGGAAGGGAAGCACCTCCAAACCACTTCTGCACTAAGAAACAACACCAACAGAGAAGCAAAACGGGGCCAGGCAGAAAAGCAGGACTGAGGAAATGCCACACAACAAGAAGAGGACATTGGCTGCTCCGCGTTGCTGCTCCAACTAAACTCAACAGCTGCTCTTCCAGGCTGAGCTAGATTTTACACAGCTGTAAAATCAAATAAAAGCTTTCTGTTGCTGTCACAAGCTCTGGCTTGCGACCACCACTTCCAATCAGCTTCCTCCAGCCCTCTTTCTCCATGCACCAAGCCACAGCCAGGACATGGACTGTAGATGTGGTTAGGCTTTGTTGTGATGGATAACTTGGTCATAACAATCTAATGGGAAATGTTATCCAGCTGGCAAATGAACGAGATCTGTGACTTTATAGGGACAGCAATTACTCCTCAGTGATGCAGAATTACTAGAGGTCTCAAAACTGAAGAGATACCCACTACTGACAAATTACCAAACCAAGAAATTAATTACCAGCTGAGAAAATAATGGACAAGGGTTAAGACTGAAAAGCTGCGCTCAAGAGAGGTCCATCACTTGCAACAAGTACATTCTCACCAACAATTAGTCCTGGTACAATTAGTACCACACTGGTACTCTTTCAGGATGGTAGACATCACAATTGGTCTGCAAAGCATCACTGGTTGAGATAAAATAGCATCATCTAAAAATGGAGACATTTTTCAACCTGACCATGGCATTGTCCAACACACAAACCCCTCTCTATGCTCCAACACTGCATAAGCAATTCAGTATTACTTCCAGGAAAACCCATGTCTTCCAGCTCCTCTTTGCAGCTCCAAGACAACTTCTCCATCATCAGAAAGCCCTGCCATATTCACACAGCACGGTCACAGACAAGGCAACTGAACTAGGGGAGCACAAGCTGTTGAACATTAGCAGGCATTTTTGTAACTCAAACTCCAAGTCAAGTATTTTTTCCATAGCTTTTTCAGGTTAGGGCACAACCATGTGAAAACAAAGAAGTCTGCTTTTTGCTAAAACATAAGGAGATCTAGCCAACTTCTTGATCATCATCATTAAGTGGAAAATAATTGAGGGGGAAAAAAAAAATCAAACTACACAAGAACACACGATCTCTGAGCTACAATTTTCACAGCCTTGACTATTTGCTTTAACAATGTACCCATAATCAGCAGCAAGACCTTCCTTTACCCTCTGGTCCATCCATATCTTAGGAATTCAATGCAGTTGCCAGCTGATCCCAGGTCTCCAGAAGAGAAGGAGGACGGGACATACAGCACTCACAGGGTCCCAACACAACACCTGACCAGCCATGCCAGAGGTCTTCAAGGCAATGTGATACAGAGAAACACAAGACAGGGTGAAGACAGCGGCCTAAACAGCTCCTCTCTCTCTGCATTCAGATGAGGTGAATGAAGGGGAGAAACATAACACTGACAAAATGGTTAAGTAAATTAGCCAAGGTCACCAGCTCCAAACCTTACCGAAGCGGAGATCCTACATTATTTTGGGGAGAACAAATAAAAGGCAATCACAAAACCTAAATAGCTATTTGAATGGAATCGAAATTACCAACATTACACCCAGGATGATTACTTAAGAAACTCAAGGAGCTTGCTATTTTCTTTTCTTTAGAAGTAAAGGCATACAGGAAATTCAGCAGTCACATTTTCTTCCTCAGGCAAGAACACCCACACTGCTCACTCACTCATTCACTCCCATTTTTCTCTGTGCAGTATCTGCCCAAAAGGATCCCAGACCAAGTCCTCCAGACACTCCTGCATCGTGCACAAAAACAATCCTGATTTTTACAGTTTTATTTGGCTTGTTCACAAGACTCAGTCTCATGTAATCCACAGGCCTGATCCTTCTCCTAATAAGAGCAATGGCAAAACTCCAGCTGATTCAGTAGTTCTGGACAGACCTTGCAGCAGCAAGAGGATAAACTTTAAGGGCGCAAGCCTTATCCATTCACTTTTCTTGCTTCCACAAGTAATCCTTTTAAAAATAATGGGACTGCTCCTAAGATCCTAAGAATCAAACATGCAGGACTGAATAAGAGCAGAAACCGACTGAGAAATATTTGGGGTTCCCCCTCCACCAAAGCACAAGTGCATTTCCCAAAGCATCCTCTTATTCTGGTAAATCAAATGACAGCACCAAAAAAAAAAAAAAAAAAAAAAAAAAAAAAAAAAAAAAAAGCAAAATGCCTGAAAATGCTGTTGGAGGCAGGAAGAAGAAACCTAAGTTCTTCTTCTTTCAAAACAAGGACAATCAAATGATGAGTAGCTCAAAATGTGGCCACACACACACACTCCTTCATATACACATACATACACAGAGGCAGTTCATCAGAAGTGAATCGGAGAGAGAAAGATGAATTTGAACCCTTTATCCCCTGTCCTTTATAAAGGCTGCCACTCAGTAAACGGAGATTGCTCTAATTACTGTGACAATTCTGCACCCCGTTCAAACAACTTTTGTGTTCTGGACAGGTTTCTCTGCGAGTTTGAAATTCTTGGCCTGAGAACCACTCTTGTCTAAAAGAGGTTTCTCGTTGCAAACGCAGAATGCAACACTAACAAGTTGTCCCTCTTTTCAGCTCCTTTCATTCTCCTCTTTTCCAATTGCCTGATTCAGGGCTTAATGGAAACTTGTCAAGGCTTTTCTTCCCACAAACCCTGTAGAGCCCCAAGGCAATCTGTGCACAGAGCAACCACAGGAATCTCATATTGTCAATTAAAATTGAATAGACACCTGATAACCAAGTATACGTTCAAGAATAATATACATCACATGCGTATACACAGATGTACCTATGTAGCCAGTCCAATGGCCACATCCGGGCACACCAGCAGCACAGCAACTCACCACTTAGCATTTACAACCACCCAGTGACACCCAGGTTCTAGTTTTCACTTTTTCATTCCATATTTATTAAATTCAATTTCACATTTATGAAATTAAAAACAAAGTATTTTCAAGTACTGTAGTCGAGCAACAGAACACAATGGAAAATAAACTAACTACATATACCAAGCACTTGGCCTTTAATAACCCTGGGGATTGTAAAGATATTTAGCTGCTATCCAGATAAAATAAGCTCTGTGGATATTCTTTACACAGTGGCTTTGTGTGTGTGACCAATGCAGTAATTATGTTTGTGACTAGCTCCTGTAAGTACCTGGTTTTCATTTTAATTGACACAGACATGATTTAAACTACATTTTATGGTGTAATTTAAAAATTAAGAAAAATCCCATAGGAGAATGTAACAGGGATTGAAGTAAACTGAGACATTTGGCTAATAATAACAAAAAATCTCAAAGAACTTGACTTCCAGACAGACAACTATCATCTGTAACTCCTCTGAAAGGGAGAAAACCTTCTTGTAAATGTCCCATAGAAAACAAAGATAGAAACACTGATTGCCATCTTATTCTTGTGATGTGTTCATTCAAGGTCACACCTTCCCTTGGATTCTTTAATATTGGCAAACATTTATAATAGAGCAGTTTCAATAGCTGTCTGTTCAGCCTGGGCGTAGATCAATGCAGCATCTATATGCCGACTTCCAGACCCTGCCTATGCCAGACTAGTGGTCCTGGGTTTATAAATCTCTTATATCTAATTAAACCAATGTAAACCTCTTACTGTGTATGCTCCCAAACCAGTTCACTCATTTAACCGAGTTAAAATTATTCAGGTTAGGGTTTAAAACAGTTCCAAGATAACCTTTATTAAATATTAGTGTCAGTTAAAAACAGAAATCAATGTAGTGGCTTTTCTCCAGAACAGAAAAGCCTATAGTCTCAGACTTTTCCAGATCATTATTTAAGAAGTCACTGACTCCAGTGGGAGTTCAGATGTGCTCCAAGAGGTACACCTCCACCTTTTCTTGCTCCATTTTTCCCTTTCTTAAAATAGGACAATTTGTTTCTATTGTATCAACATCCAAGAATCTCTCATATTCCTCAAAAAGTCCCTTTGCAGTATTTTCAGATTGGCAATTTCTATTACTTCCCACATCCTCCTTTTGGACTATTTTTTTTGGTGTCTCAGCTGCTTCACCAGCACTAGTGAATTAAGCAGCAAAGAATGATTTTGTTGTATACAGTATATTTTATACCACAGATACTTTGGAAAGACCTACAAAGCTGTGAGAGAGGCACAATTCGAGCACATTTATACCATTCTTGGTAGCCATAGGCATGCAAATGTACTTCCCATGGATCCTAGGGCCCTAAAACCTGTTCTGCCAAGAGGGCAGAACAGTTAGGCAGGACTAACAGTGCCAATAGGAATAACAAAATGGTTAACACTGACAAGAATCAGTGTTCAGCCTGACTCCCTAGCTGAAGACCTGCAGGAGTTTGGTACCCAGAACATCTTGACCCCAAAAAAGAAACTGCCCTCCCATCTTATCCCTCCTTGCACTTCCTTCACCAAGCAACAGAAGCATTTCAAACAACATAAATCCATTCTCCACTCAAAGCCTACTTGGCTCCTATAATTTCTATCATTTTCCTGTCATCCTTTCTTCTTTGCTGAAGCCAGCAGCATATGAGTCAGACAACAATCATTAACTTTTACAACTTCCATACAAATCCACCTACTCATATTAGAAAAGCAGAATTGACATGCAACACAGCCTCGGACCAAACCCTGATTCTGCCAGGATGCTCCACACTTCTGTGGGAAAGTCAAATACTGCAGAAGCGGGAGCTCGTTCAAGAATGCACCACTGGAAATGCAACTTTACTTTTCCCCCCCAAGAGTAAAGGACTATGAAGAAGCAGCAATACATCAATATCATATTTAGTTGAGTTTGGCTTTCTCAATACCTTCATCCACTTTTGAAGAACTTGGCCATTGGTTCAAGACACATGGGGCCTGATGCAAAGCCCTTCGTTATTAATAGAAGCCTTTTTTCCACTGACTTCAATGGATCTTGGACCAAGCCCAAGGAAGACAAGATTTCACAGCAGTAAGAGTGACACACATTCTCCTCATTGAAAAAAAAAAAAAAAGAAACAATACGAAGCATTTACGATGTCAATCTCTACAGCACAGTTTTGTTTGTGTTTTGCTTTTTTAAAATAGGCTCTAGGCTGTTGGATTAGTGCACCCAAAAAGTCTCTCTGAAGCTGGAAGGAATCACAGGCAGATACAAAATGCTATGGTGAGACATATAACAATCCCAGTACCTCCCTCAACTAGGATATAGAGGCATCCTCTACCACAACATTTCTTGTAAGTTGCTGCAGCCACACTTTAAAGTATCCCAACACTATAAACTCCTCCAGTAACAGCTACAGTATTACCCATGATGAATTAATTTATATTAATATGGCTATCATGTGCATTTCCGTATGAAACCCATTGTTCTGGAACATTAATAAAAACCTCACTAAGTGAAGTAACATGGTACCCCTACACTTAGTTTAAAGATATTTAAAATAAATACATTTAGAAGAAAATTACTAATATCTTTAGTTTATCATATTTGGCAGAGCAAGCAGAAACCCAGTTATCTTCTCAGTACGTATTTATAGCATCACCTATTCCCATTCATTCTGCATTTTCTTAGAGAATCTGCTGTACCCTACATCTGCAATTCATTGACTTTACAATTTACCACATGTTGAGATGGAGAGGTCTCAGCTCCATTTGAATCACTGCACAAATATGCAAGTGATTTATCGTTTTAAAACTAAAGACTGCAGAAGAACGACTCCACTTTTCCTGAACATTACTCCTTCTGGCAGACCATGAACAATTACAGCGCGTACTAATTAAGCTCTGTAAATGTGCTGTGCCCTGCTAATGCCTACCAGGCCTCAAATTTAGTTGCATGAAGCCAAACTTCAGCCAGTGACTTAACTCATTCAGCACTGCCCTGTTGCCTGAGCGTGACCCCACAAAGAATAAGGGTCGAGGGTTTAGCCAACCTAAAACAAAGGCATGAGACTGAACAGATTTTGCCGGAAAGAATCACTGGGGAGAGATGCTGGAGGGGGTGGGAAGCATCTTGGGAATGAGAGGAACATCCTTGTTGATAACCTGTTAAAAAGGTACAATACCACACCAGCTTTGCAGTTCGGTGCTGGGGGATTCAGATCTGTCCCCGGGGGCTAATAAGTCACAGCGCTCCATTGATTAGGGAAATGCATAAAACCTTCAACAAAACTGTACAGCTATTTGTGGAAGAGCCGAATTGACAGCCCTCTCTTTTTTTTTTTTTTTTTTTAAAGTCAGGCTTTACATGGCTCTAGAAGAAAAACATATGGCCAAAGGAGCGCAGCTTTCCACCACACACATAACCCTGCCTTTTTCTTAAATTAGTCTCCAAGCACAACAGTAACCTATGGGGAACCTGAAATCAACTGCTGGAGAAATTAAAGCTAAAAGTAATACCTATGCATATTTGAGTAATCCCATGATCTTGTTAAAACACATACACCCCCAGCACAGACAAGACAGCAGCACTTCAAATCTGACTGTCCACTCCAGCAAAGCGTGTGTAATGGGGAGTGAGCCGAGAACAACGAGCTTTGCTGAGCAAAGCTTTCACTGCTTCTTCTCAGGCCCCAGACTTTTCCTGACACTTAAGAGTCAATCCCCAGATCCCAAGCTTCCCCTCCAACCATCCGTTCAAACACTGGCGTTTCCCCCCACCTCCCCAAGTTTCTACAATTTCTCCTCACGCTCCAACATCCCTCCTTTGTCCTCCAATTACTCTCCAGTGGCCCCCTGCTCTCGCAGTGCCTCCCCCCAGTTAACCCCTCCCAAAACACCACCCTGCGCACATCCCCCCCGCTCCCGTCCACACGGACCTACACATCCATCCCACATTGTCCCTTCCAGCAGGACACAGGCTTTCTCCCCTAAAAACTGCCTCTAACCTCAACATCTTCATTCATTCAGCGCATGTTTTCCCTTAACGTGGGCTTTTGCCGCTTTCTAAGAGACCCTGTTTTATACACACAAACCAGTCTAATATACGTATTTCCAAGCATCCTCCTTCTGCATAAAACCTGAGGCAGTTTTTTCTCTCATCCCCAGCTCAGCGGTATGTGAGAAAATTAAAGGACATTTCCAGGTGTCATCTGTCTTTAAATGTTTGCTTGTGTCGGTATCTAGGAAATACTGCACAATACAGCTGTAAAGGACACAAGCTCTGCTAAACTTCCCTCCTTCAGCCTGGCTGCGTCACCCTCTGCCCAGCCTCTACAGCACCACAAGCGTTAATTATAAACTTTGGAGCCTATGTAGAAAAAAAAAAGCACAAACATAAACCAGTAGTTGGGAGGAGCAGCAGAAATATTCTTTGCTTTTAGGTGGGGAGAGAAAGGATTTCCATATCTCCCCCACACACCCCCAGCACCACACTTCATCTCTCATTGCTTATAATTAGTGAAAGAAATTTGACCCACTGCCAGTGTCTGTGGACCTTGGATATTATAAGGCCAGCGTGGCGTCAAATATCTTAACATTCATAAGTGTTATAGGCTGTAAATAAACCCCGTGGATTTATGACCCTGCGGTGCTTGCCAGCAAACGACTGTGGCACATTTCTTTCAGCAGACCTGTCGAGGTGCAAGTTTGCCTTTGGTTGTAAAATTAACCATTTCCTTCACAAATGTGCCCAATTAAAAGTCAAAGTTTTAAGGCTTACTTACATATTTGCCAGGACATGGGACTGAGGAGACGCCCAAGGAACACAGCTTTAAACTTCCCCCCCAAACCTCACAAGTCCCTCCAAAGCAAAACTTCTCACAACAGCCCCAATGTGCAAGGAAAGTGTCTGATTTCACCAAAAAGTCCTGGAAAAAAACCCAAACTGACAACCCAACCGCTGTTATATTTATACGTGCCTATCGCCAGCCCTCATTTTTGGCTGCTCTGAGGCTGGGGGGAGCAGGCGTCTCCCCCCGGGCTGTGCCTGGAGAAGGATCTCCTCCCTTCCCCCAGGATAATGTCATCTGCTTCCTGTGGAGGAGAGCATTTGCTAAATCCAGGTTGTCTCATGCTTAACTGCCAATAATCCAACTTCCACATAACTCCCAGACAGCTGGGAAAAGGTCCTTAGAGTTTTTAGTCATGGTACAGAAACACACGTCCACACAAAAAATCTGCAGCTGTCCTTTTTCTCTACAGCACATTTTTTATCTGATTTTGGGGCCCACTCATGAAAGTCTTGACAAATTTAAAACATTTTTACCTACATTCTGGTTTACAAGCGCCAGTGAAAGCTGCAACATACTCCTTCCTCCCCTCCATCTTCAGCTGACAAACCAGCACATACTTGCTTGAACAAAAAATGAAGGGGAAGAAGGGAAAAAATAAACCACACCACCCCACTCAACATCCTCAGTCCTTGTATGAATGCATTCAAAAAACGTGGAAAGGCATCTACTGTAGTTATTTTTCAGTACAGATCAGCCAGTGGTGCACCTATTAAAACTGTTCGATTTCCAAAGCAAATATTATTTTTAATGAAGTGCAGTCCTGCAATTATCCTGTACACTCAAGTAACAGTACTGCATTATATTGTTTTGCAAGGTCCCAGAAACATGAAACTTTTCTCTAACTAATTTTCATAGCCCCCTGAAGAGAAACTGATGGAGTAAGCAATGCAGCATTTGCTCCAGAATAAAATCTTATCAAGGGGGAAAAAAAAGAAAAAGAAGGAAAAAAAGAAGGAAAAAAAAAAAGAAAAAAGCATAGAATTAAAAATAAATCAGCTTCTTTACTGAAAATAAGTTAACAAACAGTCTGCCAGCCACCGTATACCAGCTATGCTAATTCTATAGCAGAGTGATTCAGCAATCTACCTAATTAAGCACGAGGAAAGTTTCTTTATGGAGGTTCCATTTGATTTACACCACAGGATCATCAGTTCTTATTTAACAGCTTGTTTTTACTCAAGTCCAGAAACTTTATTAAAAGCATGTCCATTCATTTTTTTTTAACAAAGCAAATAATTCACTCTCTGCTGAATAGCTCTGTATCATAAAGTACCAAAGTGCTGACATATTAAGTTGTATCTACATTATTAAACTAGTTGGTGGACATTAATACTTTAATCCATACTGCAGACATTAAACCTCAACCATAAAGATTAGTAAAGAATTAATATTGTCACATCGAGACTGAAACCTTAACACTCCAGCCATAAATATTTCTGAAAGAGATGAAAAACAATTAGCATAAATACCAAAGAAGGGCAAGAACACCTGTTCTTTTTCAGGGCGATAAGCATTTTATTGTTCTCTATTTAAAATGTAATGACCTGTGTAATTACAGTAATATTACATTGTATTGCAAGGGCTTGGAATGTCACACTTTGAAAAGTGTTGTCAAAACAATTGGAGGGAGGGAAAAAAAAGGACCACCATTAACCCTTCACACCCCAGGGTCTACAGCTTTTTTATTAGGAAGGATTATGTTGTTTGATTCAGTAGATAAAGGAAAACATCAATTTTTCAAGGCAATTAATAAAAAGTGTTTCTTCCTAAACATAAAAATTGAGGCTATGGGGCTGCTTTCCACCAGAGCTATTCCCAACTCCCAAACTTCAGGGCCAAACGCAAGCTTACCCCTACAGTCTCACTCAGCCAGCAACAACTTGGGGGATAGGAAGATACAACAGCACCAGTAAAAATAAGAGCATCTGCCAGCAGGGTTTTCTCAAATCACAATACATCTATTTGCTTACCAAAAGCATTAACCAAGCTCCAAATCTAAGCTAAAAATCAGGTACACCACTTCAATGTTTTCCAGCTCCGAAAGGAAAACAGTCTCCTTTACTATCCATAACATGCAGCTATCCCAGTCCCTCCGCAAGTGCAGGGATGGAACTGGTGCTCTCAGATGCATCACTTCATTACTATTTGACTAGACCTCTACTTAATAACATCTATTCTCATAAGCAAGCCACAGTATTCTATCAATAGCAAAATCAGCATGCAAAAAATCTTTGATTTTTTTTAAAAAAATTATTCCTATCAATCTTGATAAAGAGTTCACAGTATTTAAAGCATTATCCTTGAGAAAAGATTATTCCCCATAAGCAGATTTTATGATACTTCATAATTCTTCACATTCCTTAAGCAGTAAAGGAGAAATTGCTGCCCACAAGTTTGCTCTTGAACAGACAATTACAGGTACATTTAAAAAACACAACAATCCCACTACATCCACAAATAAAGCAACAAAAAAAAAAAAAATCCAGGAAAAAAACCACAACAAAAAGACCACACCCACAGACTTTTAAGATTGTACAACAGTAAAAGAAAAAAAAAAGCCAATTTTGCTACGTATCTGCATCACCTCTTTACCTTGCATGCTCTGACACTCAACAAATATGGCTCCAGGAAAAACTACATAAATAAAAATAAAATTCGTAATTATGCAGAACCATCTATACCTTTCCAACGTGTATTTAAAAATAAAATAAAATCAAACAGAAGAGAGAAAGATCTAGTTCATCTGGAATTGAAAGCTGGTACAGCAGAGAACTAGAATCCACCTAAAAATAGTGTGTGACAGACAACAGCTATCCCGCTGAATCTTTATAGTATTCTGTTCTCAGGCCTAAATAAACAACTTTAATTTTTCCTGGCTATAATTAAGTGGCAGGCAAACAAACAAGCATACAGAATGTGAAAGAATAAGGTTAAGAAGATAGGAGAAGGTTGCTGGAGCCTGGATGTGGAAATAAGAAAATTGCCTATTGAGTGTGGAAATATCCTTTCAGAACTCATCTGATAACACAAGCAGGCCACCTGCTATACCAACAATAAACCAACCTGTAAGCTTTTGTACAGCACCTTTAATTCACACGAAACCAACATTCCTATGGAGGCCTTTTTTAACTGTGGGGGAGCAAGGGGAGGAATGCTCCAGGAGAGCTAACTGCTGAAGGATCCTATCCCCACATGCTAAGGGAAAAGGGATCTGTAATAAAGGTAATGAGGAAAAAAGAACTGTAGCTGTTGTAAGAAAAATGCTTTAAGAAAAAGGCAGCAGAGGTGTGCTTCCTATTAGTCTGCACTTGGAATAGTGGAATGCATTGAAGGTAAAAAACGAGGAAAAAAAAAAAAAATACAAAGCTTCACAATTCACAACAAAGTGATTTGGAACAAAGATTGTTTTGCCATCTGGATTCTGGTACTTATGGAATTTGGAATTTATCACCATCATTCATATACATGTGGGTGACCATATTCAAAAGAAAAAATATAATGCATTCAGCCCCTGAATTCCCCTCCCCATCATTACAATTGCAAACTGCAGTCACCCCTCTGCTACTGTCCCAGAAATTAACTCCTCGTAAAAAGACCCTCAGAAGCCTCCAAAATAAAACCCTGCCACAGCCCTAAATATACCCAAAGTCAGAAAACCTTCCTCACAACCTCTCTGTCACTCTACATTTACTAATCTGTGTCTACTGACGTTTTACTAAGTGAAAACAAGACTGACCCGATGTTTAATATTTTAATGCTTTAAAACACTTGTAGATCTGATATACTGAAGTTGTCCAAGCCATCAGTCATTAGTACGGCTTCAATATCTACCCAACAGTAGATCTATTATTGTAAATCGCTATCTCGTGTTACCACAAGGAAAAAAAAAGTGTATAAACATACATGGTGATGGTGGGAACGCTTCAGATTCAGAAACACCCAGAAGAAACAAAACAGCAACGCTAAAGCCATCGGTAGGAATAAGTAGTGTTTGGAAGTCCCAGTGGATTTAACCGTTCAAAAATGAAAAAAATTTTAAACTCTTTAAAAGAGGAAAGAAAAGGAGACACTTGAGAAATCTGATGTCAGAGCAGAGCACACCGTGGGTGACACTACGAGCGGGAAAACAGCTGGGACTACAAACCCACCAGCAGACCCCAAAGTTTCCAGGGATCTGGGGTAAACCTCGCTCTAGCTGCAGGCACACGCAGACCTGCACCCCGCGCCAGTGAACCCCGAGTTAGGGGTGGGAAGAAAAAAAAAAAAAAAAAAGGCAAAAAAAACCAACAACAAAAAACCGGACGCTTTCAGCAGATTGTTTTCCTGCCAGCATACTTCCAAGAGGAATTTTGCTCGACTTGTCTGATTATTTTTTGCGCTGCTGTTGTTGTTGCCAGAGCCAAGCGAGGCGAGTTGTTTCCGGACTCAACCCTGTGCCCTGAGCGCGGCTCCCCCCGCTCCGCACCGGGACGGAGCCGCTCCCCGGGCACGGCCCCGCTCCCGCCGGGCAGGGCAGCGGCGCTCGGCCCCCGCACGCCGCGGGGCGCGGATCGGGCCGGCCGGACCGGGCTGAGCCCGGGCACAACTCACGGCACCCACGGCCCGAAGGGGCACAATGAAATCGCCGTTCCCGCAGGCCGGGGCGGGCGAGGGCAGGAGAGGGTTAAGGGGGAGGAAAGGGGAGGGGGAGCCGGCCCAGCCGCCACGGAGGAGGGCAGGAGGCGACGGATCACCATGGAAAACGAGGAGTTTGGAGGAGCGGATCGCATGCTCAGCCGGGAAAAAATAGCCCCCCTCCCCAAGGAAGGGGAGAGGGGATGAGAGCGAAGGAAAAAGGGGGAGGGGAAAAAAACCCCCAAACTTCTAGGGCTTTTTAAAATTTGTTTCCAGTTTTGTTTTGAGGCCGAAATAGGTGTTGTTTGGAATTTGTTTGCTTTGTTTTTCTTCCCTACCGCCCCCCCCCCCCCCCCGCCCCGCAGAGGAGGTTACGAGGGCTCCAAAAACACTGCCCACAAAACTGAAAGTAAAAAAAAAAAAAAAAAAAAAACAAAAAAAGAATAACAAAGAAGAAAAAGACAAAAAAGAAATAAAAGGGAAATTAAAAAAAAAAAAAGAAAAAGGAATATGGCGAAGCGTAAACAAACCCCCTCCCGCCGCGGCCCGCGGAGTTTGGAAAGTTTGCGGCGCGGGGGAGGGGGCGGCGGCAGGGCCGGGGCGAGCGGGGCACCGGGAGCGCGGCGGCGGCGGGAGCCGGGCAAGGAGCGGGGGGGGGGGGGGAGAGGGAAGAGAGGGGGGGAAAAAAAAGGCACTTACCGTTCTCGCCGTCGGAGAGAGCGATCCATTGGGCAAATACGGGCTGCTGAGGTCGGGGATCATTATAAAGGGATAACCCGGGTATGGTGGGCCCTTAAACAACCCTCCATCTTGCCTCTTCGCAGCTAACATGGCGGGGAGACACGAGCGGGAGCGGGGAAGGAAGGGGGCAACAGGGGGAAGAGAAGGGAGGAGAGGGGGGGAAGGAAAAGTTTTTTAGCAAGTATCCCCAAAAGAGGAGCCGGGCGCCCGGCGGAGGGGCGGCGGTGCGGTGCGGGGCGGGCGGCGGTACCGGCCGGGCCCGCGTACTCACCTTCCTCTAAACTTTCCCGGGATTTATCTCTGAAAGTTTCGGACCGAGGCGGGGGTCGCCGCTCCGCCTGGGAGCGAGCCGGGGGTCGGCGTGGGGCAGTTGGGGAAGGGGGTGGTTGGGGTGGGGAGGGTGGTTTTTTGGGGGGGTGGGGGGGAAGAAGGGAGGAGAGGAGGAATGAAAGGCGAAAAAGAAGGGAAAGGTGCGGGGAGAAGGTGGAAGGAGAAACAAACAGAACAAAACAGAAGGCATCGTTACAAGTTGGTGCCGCGGAGAAAGTTGGGCGCCGGCGGGAGCGGGACCCGGCACGGCGCCCCCGGCCCCGGCGCGGCCCCGGGCACAGCGCGGCCCCCGCCCGCCCGCCCGCCGCCCCGAAACGGCCCCGCGGGGGGCTTCCCCCGTACCTCCGAGTCTGAGGAGCTGTTTTGATTCGTTTCTGATTCATTGACGAGAGACGACTTGACATCAGCTAAATCCCTCTCCGCCGAGGAGTTCTCGGAGATCTTCTCCTCCTGCTCCCCTTCGTCTTTGAAAGAGATCAGTTCATCGTTGGCGCCCAGGTCGTCCCCTCCACCGCCGTTCAGCTGCGGCATTTTCCTCCTGCTTCACCCCACCAGCAGCAATTTTGCAAAAAGGGGAAGGGGAAAAACAAAAGAAAAAAAAAAAAAAAAGGAGGGGAATGGGGGGGAAAAAGGAAAAAGAAGAGGGGAGGGGGGGGGGAAAGTTTGCACCAAAAAAAGAAGAGTCCAAGGTGAAAGTTTCTTTTTTTCCCCTTCTCTTTCCTCCTGGGGAGGGGAAAAGAGGGAGGAGGAGGGGAGGGAAATGTCTCTTCTTTGCTCCTTTGCACCAGTGACTTTAGGCTTCTTCCTTTCCTTCTTCGGGATTTTCTCTTTCTTTCTTCCCGGGAGCTGCTCGGCGTGCACTGCGCGCACACGCACACCCGCGCACGCACTCGCGGAAAAATTAATAATAATAAAAAATATATAAACCGTGGGGAGGGGGGAGCAACGGGGGGGGGGGGGGGTGAAAAAAAAAAATGCAACAAACCAAGCCCAGAAGTCAGCTGTGACGGGGGGGCAGTCGCCGCGGATATGGGGAGCCTGTGCCGCTCGGGTTTGAGTGAGTTGAAGTTGGACTGAGAGCTTTTCAGTTCAAAGGCGGCGCTGATTGACAGATAGAAAAAGGGGGATCGAAATCCGGAGGAACGGAGAAGTCTGGGATCCGGGATTATTGACAGGGAGCGAGAAACACACCAGGCACTTAATGAGATGCAGGAGAGGGCGGGGGCTCCCCGGTGACGTCTGCATAAATAAACAGGTCTGGGGCGCGGGAGGGGGAGGAGGAGGAGGGTGGGGGAAGTAGGAAACTAACAATGATCCTTTTTGGCATGGGAGCAGGAGCGCGAGGGGAGGGCGGCGGGGGCGGGGGCGCCGCTGGGGGGCCCGGGACGCAAAAGGAGTGGGGGGGGGGGGGGGGGGAGATTGGCAAAAAAAAAAAAAAAAAATTAAAAATTTGTGCGCCGCAGCTCAGAGCTGTGGGACGGGGGGAGCGAAGGGAAAAGGACTCTCGAACGGGTGTCCCTGACTCCGCGCTCCGGGAGCGCCAACTTTTACATTCTGGACGTTAATAAATGTATCATCCCCCCGCAGCCCGGGTTCTCCTGAAGGATGTGCGTGTCCCCTTATTATTTGGGCACATGTGACGGCAGGGTGGTGCGGTGGGTGCTTTTTTTAAACCGTTAACATTTTTCGTGCCACTCGTCGGAGGTAAGAAACTCCAATCATAATAAACACTAGAATATAGTAAAAGCCTTTTTTTTTTTTTTTTTTTTTCCAGCAGCACTTGCTCCTTGCATTTATTATAGTTATAACACGCAGGATGAAAATGTGTGAGATCACTCGCTGAAGATCAGATATTTCCAAATTATCTTATAGTAAGGCATAATGTTTTCTGGTCCTTGATGTAAAAAAAAAAAAAAAAAAAAAGAGAGAGAGAGGAGGAAAAGGAATGTGACTGCTAAGAAGTTAATTAGCATGGCAGGACGGAGAATCAAGGACTCCCAGACTTCAGAAGTGAAAAGTTGTGGTGGCGTAAACATCACGCCGCTGGGGGGAATCAAAGTGAAGGGGGGTCCGGGGTTCGGCCGCGGGGTCCCCGCGGGGCGCGGAGCCCGGGCCGGGGGCTGCCCGGTCCGGCCGGGGCTGCGGGAGGCACCGGCCGGGGCTCCGCCTGCACGGCAACAAAATGGGGAGCGGAGTCATGCGGGTGCAAGAAATGGCATCTGTTCCCCGAATCTAATGTGGCGAGGGGAAGGGGAAAACAAATTGATCTTCCAGCAGTGACAAATTGTAACAATGGACGAGTCAATTGGAAACTTTAACATGGGCAAGGAACAAAAGAAGGGGAGTGGGGAGGGGGGCGGGGGGAGACAGTAATTTCAATGGGAATTAGTAAATTGCCTAATGGAAATGGTGTTTGAAAGCAAGGGACAGGCTGTACTAAATAATCCAAACATTCCTCCAGAAATCTAACCTGCTGCTCATGCTAAGGGTCATTCAGCACATAGGGTTTCCAAAACAAAGCCAATTTGTCATGCAATATTTAGAGAGTTTGGGGATTTCAGCTAAACTGTCTTCTATAAAAAGAATAATAAAAATAATAATACAGAGATCGACAAGGCTAACACGAATTCTCAGGCATTAAAAAGTTCACATAGAAATTTGCATACTAAAGGGAAAGATGCAGACAAAATAGAAATAAAAAAATCACTGCAACTTACAACTTTAATATTAATCAGTAAAGCTGAAGTAGACTGAAAGGAAGCATGAAAAGAAGTAAAACAAATGTGTACATTTAATCAGACAGGATTGCATAGGACACAAAGAACAGGGCTAATTAGTCTCAGCAGGTAGGGACTAACCTTCAGACTTCATAAATAAATAAGTCTGTGAACAATGTCTAAGTGGGAATATGGAGACAGAAAAGGGATTATTTTAAGATACCAAGTAAAAACATGACTAATGAAATACTTCACTGTTAACTCAATGCACAAATGCATTGAACAGTTTCTTTTTCCACTGGTCTTTTGACTAACTTGCTTTTTACTTTCAGAAATTGTGCTAAATAACTGTATGTGGGCATTCAGACTCCCCATTTGCCCCTGATTATGTACTTACTGTCTTTGCAAACTAGTGACTTGCAGAGTGACACCTTAACAAATATTCTCCATTTCTGTTTGCTTTTTGATTTTTAAATGCCTTTATATCCCAGAACAATATGAGATTAGAAATACAAATGTGACAGACTCCTATTTATTTTGCAGGGCCATGTGTTATAATTTGATCCAAATGAACAAAAACAGTTGCACAGTTTTGTTTTGTTTTTCTAAGATCTTTTTACAATCTGCTATGGATTTTTCTTTAAACAAGCATGCTTTTGCTTCAGTTCCAGTGTAGTTGCTGACTACTTAGTAAGCACCATCAAAAGCTAGTGTGCAGGACAGAGCCAGTTGTTGCCCAAAGCTGGTTGAGAAGAAGGGCCTGATTCTGTGGAGAGTCACGTGTGAGTCACATCACTGACAGACAATTTGGGAGGGTGATGACACACCTGGGCTACTCGTGCAACCATTTACTCACACGTCTAAATGCTGCTAGAAGGGAGCTCAGTGCTGTTTGCCCCAATGCCAGCTGGTGGTCCTGGGTATGGAAGACGACTCTGGAAGGTTGAGGGACTGTGCCTCAGCTGTGGAAGGTGTTTCCTGGGCACATTTTTGCAGCCGGGGTTTTACCCCCATGGTGGACTCAGAGGAGTCCCGTGAAGGGCCAGGAAAATGCTTTCTAGTTTTCTTCAAGTTCTTCCTATTGTAAACTTCCAGGGGTTTGTTTTCAAACTTCAGCTTAGAGCTAGTGTGGTTGCGAAGTCCAAGGATTGTCGATAATTACTAAACCAACACGGTTTAATTAAGGTAGTACAAGGCACTTTGGATAGCTTGTGCATCTGATTTGTATCATTTCCCCTTATGTAACAATTTGTTTCACAGTCAGGGAAGTGAGAGCTCTCCAGGCATCAATAGCACCTGTTGAGGAGTAGGTTCTCAGGTGATACCTTGGATTAAAAAAAAAAGTATAGTATAGATGAAAGAAACACAATATTAAAAAAAAAAAAAAAAAATCAAGCCACTCCATGGCATGAAACATGATTTACTGTTTGAATACTTGATTTTAGGTGACAGCTGGAGAGACAAAGCCAGGTACTCCACGTTCAAGAGATGTTGGCTTCCTTGCCAAAACTGACCTCTAGCACAGATGAAGAAGTCGAAGTGCCTTTCTCCAAGCTTTTGTAACCCTGACCACTTTGTACAATATACCAAATGCTGAGCTATGGGGTTTGGTGACCAACAATGGTGTCACCATTTTACACTTTGGCCCAACAGTTTGGTCCCGAGAATCCTGCAGTAGAACAGCAGCAGCAAAAAAAAGCTGTGGCCATGTGAGATTCACCTCACAGCTCACATTGCAATGAACTGAAGAGGGAAGAGGTTGACCAGGGCAGCCAAGGAAATTTATTGTTTTATGAAAAATGTTTTGGAATTTTTAATGTCTCACCAAAGGCCCACGCCTTTATGGGGGAAATATGGCCTGCTAAATGCCAGCTGGATCTCCTGGCTAATGTTTACATATTTGGGGTGAGTCATCTGTTTTCATGGTCTTCTCCAAGAGGTCCCAGTGTAGGTTGCAATGTATAAAATTCAAATTATTTATTTTGGAAAGATAAAAGGATTTTGGTTGACCAGGCTGGGATTTGAGTCTACAGCTCAAAGGAATCTGCATGTTTACAAATAAACTTGAATCATTAAATCTGCTCTGAATGTAAAAAAAAAAAAAAAATCAATATTGAAAAGGTTCCAATAACTGGAAGCAAACACATCTGCCTAGAGTCTTACCAGTACTGGCTCTTCCAGAGTTAGCAAAGAGGGGAAATTTTTTCTAGGGCAGACGAGATGACAGCATGAAAACACAGAAACCCTGGCTCCTGTCTGCAGTCATTTGCATTGACTGAAACAAGTGAAACACGTGAAAATTCAAGAAACCTATCAAACAGGAAAATATCAACAAACAACCAGATCATGCTGCTTCTGCCAGATTTCTCTGTGCCTTTAGATGTCACACATACTGACCAGGTCACTGTGTGTTATTTGAGCAAGGAGGACTTTCTATCTGCACTTGATGGAGAAACAGTGGAAAATTAGTTCCGAAAAACTGCAGGCATTGTTTTTCAAGCTTGTAACACAGCCTAATGTCTCTCAATCCATGCTCTGCTTCCCAAGTCATGGCTATTGCTCAGTAGGAACATCCCTCCCTTTTAGCACCTAAACCACAGCTGTACCACTTGCTTTTGTTAGAGATAATTCTGTCAAATAATAAAATCGTTAATGGGTAGAAATATGCATTCATGCAGGGATTATTCACACTTTATCATGAGGTGATATCAAGCACTATAGGAGTGAATGACTAGAAATGGGCTTCTGAAATACAGAGCCCTCCATAAATATACCATTTTTATTGACAACCCATCTTTTAACCCTAATAGTAATGGAAGAAATCCAATAAATGAAACATTTACTGCATAACTTGCCTTATTTTCGGGTGGTGTCTGATTCTTTTCTAGCTGTCTCTAGAAGATGTTTTTAGCCTAATTTGCTCCCTAGAAATTTCACTCACCAGAGTTATACATCTATGACGTTTTATTGCCTGAAGCCAAGTCTGAATAAGAACTTTCTTAAGATATGCTTATCCTAATGTCAGTCTACAAGAACTGGGCTGCTTTAGTTTGATTTATTTGTGCAGTGGAGATATATGTGCACCTATAGAGCAGGCCATGGCCTCAGACTATATCTAATATCCCAAACACAAACAAATAAGTGAAACCAGCAAGTTTAGCCGTGGTTAGTTACAAGTAGACACTTTTAAACTAATCACCTTAGATTTGTATTTATATATCTCTGTTTTCCAAAACAGCCAAAGCACAGACCATTGCAAAACACTCTCATTTCTCAGGAAGGGACTTGAGTGTAGGTGCCTATAATGTCTATATTTGGTCACAGGCACACACCAAGCACTAGCCAGATGCAGTGTGCTCTGGCTGTCTAAGGAATACAGGTTGGCATTTAAGGGCCCGGAGCACAGAGGTCACTGGCTGAGATTGCAGACCACTGCCTGGCTGGTTCCTTGGGTCCTTTTTTCTGCCTGTTGCCTCTAACACCCACTTAGGTTTAGTCAATGCTTTGGAGCAAGGGTCTTCTTTTTCTTGGTGGTTTTGCTGGCCTCTAACCAGTTAACGCAATGATAATAATTTGGCTTGCACTAATGCAGTGTCAGTGAGGGTGGTCTTGTAGGTGAGCCATGGCTGAGAGGAGATGGTGGTAGGCAAGGAACCCAGTAAGCTGAAAGCCCCAAGCATGCCCTCGGCCAGAAAGGACTGCCCTTTCGACTGACACACAGTAATTAGCTGCGTATGCATTTGTAGTCTGTTGCAATATGAGGTAAAAGGGATTAGTTTTGCAATGGTCTAGGAACATGAACATGCGCCAGCTGCATTCCAGCTGGAGGGATTCTGGCTGATGGATGACAATAGTCAGCACAGGGGTAGTAACTTCTTAGAACAATCAAGTTTAACAGCATAGGATTATTTGATCGTACCAAGCAATCACAGAACCACTCATGTTGGAAGGGACATGAAGACACCTTCAGTCCAGCCGCCTGCTCAAAACAAGTTTTAGCTCTGAATTCAGACCCATTTGTTTGGGGATTTGTCCAGCCAGCTTTCAAAAGCCTTCAAGGACAGACATGAGACAGCTAGGAGTTAGGATTTTGCGTTTGTTCCTTCTGAATTTCATAATGTTCCTGTTGGCACATTCCTCCAGCCTCTCTAGGTCCCAGTGGACAGCAGCCCTGCCCTACAGCATATTAACTGGACCGTCCAATTTGATGTCCTCTGCAAATGTGATGAGACCTCCTCCAGGCAGTTGATGCAAACATCAAAGAGGACAGGTCCTGGGGTAGGCCCCTTTAGTACTGCACCTGCCATTGACTACCAGGGCTTCAGGACATTACCACTGTTCTTTGAGCTTGGTCATCCAAACAGTCTTTTATGCATTTAATTGTCTGCCTTTGCAGACTGTAATGGCCTAACTTGGATGATAAAGTTTCTTCTCATGAAGCCTCAGGTTTGTGCTCCACTGTTTGCCTTCACTCCCGTCATGCTTGTGGCTCCTTGTAGTCACTACATCCACAGCTGCTGTTGATTATCACATCCCTGTCCAATTCTTCCTTGCTTGTGAGTATTAGATCCAGGAGACCATCACCCACCATTTGGCCATCCACCATCTGTGTTAGGAAGTTTTCCTCAACAAACTCCAGAGACTTCCTAACCCTGCTCCGTCCCACTGTTTTGGTCTTACAGCTGAAGTCAGAGAGGTAAAATTTTCCAGTAGCACTGTGGACTGTTATCTGGAGACTTCTAATTGTGTAAAGACATGATTGACTTTGTCATGCAAATCAGATGATCTGTAACAAACCATCACAGTTTTACCCCTACTGGCTTGCCCTCA
The DNA here is from genome assembly GCF_009650955.1 of Corvus moneduloides. Classification (NCBI taxonomy): domain Eukaryota; kingdom Metazoa; phylum Chordata; class Aves; order Passeriformes; family Corvidae; genus Corvus; species Corvus moneduloides. Next base: position 8,922,843 of record NC_045483.1, read on the forward strand.
AGCTCCCAACCAGCCCGTCTCCTGTTTCCATGTATTCATCTGCTGTTCCCATATATTCATGCTGCTCCTTCACATAGGAGGCACAGCCCTAGCTTTTCTTCACTGCCTGTCTTTCCTAAAGAGGCCATATCTGTCCATCACAGACTTTTACTCATAGGAGTGATCCCACCAATGTCCTAGCTGAGCAATCCTCAGACCACAAGCAAGTCAGTGCATTCCCTTGTGCCTCAGTTTTTCCCCAAGTCAGCCAACTCAGATTTCATGTTCTTCAGTGCACCACTCTCTCTGGCACTGTGTTTTTCTGTCCCAAATACCTCAGATCTTCAGAACAGCCTGTGGCCACCATCATAATGCAGTCATTAAGGGTGACAGTGGAGGCTGACCAAGTGGACATCATTTTAGGCTAAGACAGGAAGTTTTAATTTAGGCCAGGAAGTGAGTGAGTACTGCATTTCCTGCAAGGCCAGAGTTAAACACCCAGCCCAAATCCTAGGCAGGTCTGCCTAGGACCACATGTCCACATGAAGTGGCTCTCAGAAGCCACCAAAGGCAGATTTTCACTTTGCAGAAAACTACAGAAATGTAGTGTTTTCCTCCACAGAAGCAGTTGTTACCGCTATTTTCCACAGAGCCACCTCTGTGCCACTGCATGTGCAAACAAGCTCCTGATACTTGAAGCTTACAATCATATTAATTAATAATTGATCTATTAATGCATAAACAAAGAAAAAGGGTTCTCAGGAAAATCCTTCTTAACTTCCTTGAGAGTATTTTCAATAGCTTGACCAGGCCATTTATAATAGAGATATTGACTGTATTTTACTATTTCCTAACAAATAATTTTCTGATTAATAATTCTGCTTTAAAGCTTGTTTTGGTCTTTCCTTTTCTTCCTCCAGCTCCTGAAGCATATGCCTTTCTTTTTTTTCCTCCTCACTTGGCAAAGGCCTTCCAACAACATCAAGCAGTTTCAAGTCAGCCAAGGAGATAGACAGAGCCCTGCTGAAGGAGCAGAGCAGTCTCTCTTTGTAAAATATGCTGCCATTTATCAGCAGACAGAGGTTTTTCTTGCAACAAGGAATCTGAGCTAGCGCATACCAAAAGAGTAGCACTGGAGACTTTGCGGTTGGCTGTTGTTTCAGGCACATTCAGCGTTTACATAGCCTGAGGGCATAAATGAGCAGACAGGAGGGAATGGACAGACCTTCCTACAGCACAATTAGGTGACAATGAGCTCTCCAAAACAATCAGGATAGCAGCAACATCAAGTGCTCTCCCTGTGTCTCAGGAGTCCTCCCAAGACTTATTGCGTCAGAGGCTCTGTGTTGCTGGTGCCTCTAGATGGTGTCTCTGGAGAGGTGCAGTTGTCAGGCGCTCTGGAACAGGATCCTTTCTGGGAAACTTATTGCAGCCTGAAGTATTGCAATTAGCTCCAGTAGAGCTGGTTTCTGAGCTCCCTGTCCTTACTTAATGCAGGATTCCTAGGAAGAGGAGATGGACCTGCAGGCACTACAGGAGGCATATGTAAGGGGGATAATTTACAGGAGTAATTCCAAACATTCTCCATCTATTAGATTGGGAAAAGAAGAGACAATAGGGACATTTCTGCTCTGGTTCTTCAAGTCAGTCTTTCTTGACTTACTTTCTCCTTCAGAAAGCTTGCCTGTTAAAAAGGGAAGCCAGGGAGCTGCTCTCCTGCTCTTCCACCTCGGCTCTCTGGATCCATTAGCTCCTTTCAAGGACCCTAATCCTACAGAGCTCTGTCTTACAGGGGAGAGATCAGAAAGAAGGTTGCAATTTCAAACCAAAAGACTATAAGATAAGATTGTGATTAGCACCTGTCCACAGAAAATGCACCATGTTTGTATTTCAAGGCATTTGGTAGAAGTAAAACTCCAATGGAGACTGTTCTGTTTAGTTAGGGAGACACAAAGGGCAGGGGTGGCTCCTGCATTCACAAGAAACCCAGTGTTTTGTCTGCTATTTTACCTGAAGCACAAGTCTATCATTTACACCTGCTCCATTCACTTTTTTTTCAACAACTCAAGGTTGTACAAGAACCACTGTAATTCTTCAGGCAACAGCACCCTTAGGACATCTCTTGCATCTGTGGGAAGACATAATCTGGCATTCAAGGCATTGTGGTAGAATTGGCATTACCACTGCTTGCCTGAGGCACCATCTTCTTTCTGTGCCTTGCCAGCCTGCTTATCTTAGCCTCCTTCTCAAAGGCAGGGAGCTAAGGCAGTACTTTTGCCAAAGAGGAATGCAGAAGAAAGCAGAGATTACACAGACAGAATAACATTGGCCTCTAGATTTCTTTGGTGGCCCAGAATGAAGAAATCTATGTTCAAAAGACCTGGGAAAACTGTGCACATGGTTATAAAAATACATGGGTCCTCAGGCTCGTTCTCTTTGTCCCTCTGACCTAAAGCTATCTATGTCCAGGTAGGAGTGGAGAACATAGCTAAAATAGCACATGCAGCCCATTTTGCATACTTTCCTGTGGCACTAGAGCTAAATGATTTATTACTGAAACATTGACTGTTGCAGTACGGGACAATTACAGGAAAGTTGGCAAGGCAGCAATTTACCATCTTGTAGGAATATGAAATTTCTTGCTTCCTCCTGATTTCAAACCTGACAAGTGGCAAACTACCTCCACTCTCTTTGAGAGGATAATCAAAAGCTTACAGAATCAGACCTTAAGTTGTTCTTGTCTGGACAAATAAGTGCTGTCATCCTCAGGACATGCAGGGAGCTTTTACTGTGCCTTGGGTACTTGATACACCCAGAAATCCTGTGCCACCAATTAGGTCATGTGTGCATGAATCTGTTACCAAAATCCATGAGATTCTTGCTGTGCAAAAATCTAGTTGTTTATATTAGAAAATGGGTATTATATGCTCTTTTGGCAATAATTGTCTATTTTTACTAAGCGTATTTACAATGTTTAGCAGGAAATAGCAATGTTAGTTTTGATTTAGCACAACAAAACTTTTAAGAATATGTTGGGGGTTTTTTCTGCAAGCAGATGTTATTTGAATCTAAGCACTACTTTATTACAAATAAATAAAAGTAGTATTTTTAGGAGATTATTACAGTCTTCAGCTCTGAGGTCCTGTATTACAGAGGTCATTGAATTTCAACAAGTGGTTCCTGCCATGAGTCTGTCATTTCTAGCTGAGCTACAATATTTCATTTAGAAAGACATCTGACCTGGTTTTAAATATTTCAAATCAAGAAACTCCCCTTCCACTGTAGGCAAATTTTGTTCCAGTGGTTGTTCATTACCCTCTCTGGGGGAAAAATTAAAAAAGGAAACAAAAGCACCACAATTCTATTTCAAACTAATTTTCCTCTTGTTCCAACAAATAATACTATAAAAGAGTATCATGTTGTGTTGCCTTTCCACCACCAGTAACTTTCATTCCTTTTCCTGAAATTCTGTGGTCCATGTCTGAACAGGTCCTCTTGCCTTCACATTTTCCTCTCTGTCAGCAGTGGGACACCACAGGCCGAGGGCTCTGCTTATGTTTTGCATATTGCAGGATAAGGCAGTAAAAACAAATTTGAAAATTATCTGCAACAGTAACATATCAGAGAATATTTTGTCTTGCCTGGCCTTAAGCTGATCATCTGAGTGCCCTGCAAAGTTAATAAAGAAGCCCAAACAGAAGCCCAGCTAGGCTAAAATATCCCCACTGTGCAATGCTTCACCTTGCTATGGCACCTGGCTTGCTCCATTGGCTGCAGCCGGTGTCTGAAGGGCTGGCAGAGACTACACACAAAAGTTTTATATCCCTACAAGCTGAACTTCACTTCCAATGAAGATGCTGTCTAGAAGGAAAAAGCTACTAGCTGCCAACAGAAAATGTCTTTGTATGCCCTAAGTTTATTGTCTGGAGTATCAAGCCACTGTACAGTATGCTCCTATTTGCATTCCATAGTTGAAATCATGACCATAAAGACTGTAATGGATAGACATTTCCATTTTTTAATAAAGAAAGCACAGAGACTTTGAGAGACAGACATCTAGGAACTCTGGTTTTTCGAGAAATGCCAAGATCGTGACATTGGGAATACAGTCTCTTGAACCAGCACCAACATTAATTCAACAGAATATGTGATATTCTAGTATAGCTTTGACCAGAACTCTTAAAAGTTTCTGTAAAATCCTTCTGGATTTGCTTTTCTTAACAACACAGAGTGCCCTTGTTTTGTTTTACTTTCTAAAAGATTTATTATGCTTGTTTTTCATCAGAGAGATATATGAAGTTTAACTTTCCCTAGTTTTGTTGGCTGACAATCTCACCTCTTTTATCTTGGCTTCCTGGAGAAAAGCAGCTCACCTCATCATGCAGTAGCATTTGTAACCATAGATTAACTTCAGCTGAATGTGACAGGAGATGGAGAGATAACAATGTTTATGTCCTCCGATTTAAGGACTGTTAGAAAGGTCCAGCTTAGCACCCACAGGAGGAAAGGTCCATAAAGACAGGGCAGTGTGGGTGGCAGAGGGCAGTGAATCCATGAGGAAAGGTGCATGGAGAACAGACTGCCCAAGTCCTGCTGCTCACCACACTGCTCATTCAGTGTTATTAACGCTGTGGTCACACACAGATTACACTGTGAACCTCTTCTCCCACCCATAAATATCAAACACTTTTCCTTTTCCAGCTAAGACCACATCAGATCCCTTGCAGTTACAGCCACTGAAAGAATTATTAGGGAAAAAATGCACGTATTGTTGACTGCCTTTAGCTTCTCTTTTACTCTTAAATTTTTCTTAACTCAGTTTTATCTTACAAAAAAATGGAAATAATCATGTTCAGACCCACCATCCTCCCACAGACCTACCAATGGTCTCCTATGCCAAGTTTGGGGATCTCTGTGCAGGAGTTTGTAGGATTTGTAAAAAAAAAATTTTTTTTTAACAGAAGTTTAAACAGAACCTCCCAATTTACTCCAAATTGGCAGTGTAGACAGGGAAGTGATACTAAGCCTGTTGTAACACACACTTCAGCAGGACCAGCTCATACATCATAAAGCACCACTTGCCTTATCTGTGCTGGAACAAGTTGCTCTGAATGCATGAACTATTCTAACAAAAATAGTGCAGGCTTATCTCAGAACACGCAGGGGGAACTCTCACACGTCCTGATGGAAGGGCACAAGGGCTGAAACTTTGACAATGATTTAATCTCAGTTGCACATTTCACAAGGTTATAGTTAAGAGCAAAAAAGCAAAACCAGAGGATTTTAACAGTTCCATGAAAAGTAGCTTCCCAATTTGTTCAACTTCTGATCTTCACTTAATGGGTTGTCCTGCTTTTTTTTTTTAGCACTCCAGTCGCAATGTAGTCTGCTGTGAAAGATAAGACCTCTACTAGCAATGCAAACAAACAGCTAAGAAATAGCTTTGACTACAATTTTTAAGTCTTCTTCATATATTACAAACAAGCACCACACACCAAAAAAAAAAAAGCCCACAACATCTAGGACGCAGTGGTTTTCATATCATCCAAAGAACAGGGGGAAAAGCCTGATTACATTTTAAAAAGCCTTGGTAGTACTGAAAATACAGCAAAATCCTACTTGTGAAGCCACAAGGCTCAGTGGCTTCCTTTGCAAGGAGCCTTCAAATCTGCAGATCTCTGTGCCCACTGTTTACACCGACAGGTGTACCATTGCCCAAGAAGAATGAAGCTTAACAGTGAAGCTGGAAATTCAGTGTCCCAAGTGGAGTTCTGTCTATGGGGCTGTTCTTGGGAAGACAATGATCCTCTCTGTCCCTTTGCTAGCACCTTCGCAAACTGGAGGTATTGCTGGACGAATGGGTGAGGGGTTTGCAGTTTAATTAACTTGTAAGGTCTTAGAAAATGTTTTCAGTCTGTGACCTACAGACTCCTGCTACCCTTCCTAATAAAAGGTTAAGGAAAATGGGTTCGCAGATGCTATGGAGCAATGCCTGCATATGGAAATGCTAAAGGGGGCCATACTTTTCACTGGAAATTTTTAGGGGTCCAAAAATCAAAAAAGACTGGAAAAAAAAGTGGCTTAGATCTCATCTGTTCAGATGAAAGAAACTGCTGAAGACTGAAGTGTAGATATGTATTAATATATCATGATATTGTAACTAAAGAGCATTATACAGCAGCACAATGTTATAAAATAGTTCCAACTATTCAGTTTCACAGGGGTGTAGCAATAAAAACATAAGATAGGAAGCCAGACTGGGCTGTTTACTTTTAGCTTCTGATTTCTAAAAAACCCTTTATTTGTTAATGTTTTTAACAATGATATTCTTGGAATTTTTAATCAGAGTTAGAAAACAGCTCCACACACAGGTTTGGCTTAAGAGTAATAGCTGTGTATGATGGAGGAAGCCCTGAAGTCATGCAGGGCATCTTAATATGATACATGTATTAGAAAATATTGCATAGATGCAATGTGGCCCCCAAGTGTAAAACTCACACAGATTCTCTCCTCCTCCCTCCCTCTCTCCTTCTCTCTTTCACTTGTAATCTCTCTCCACATTTGCTAAAACTAAAAATACATTGTTTGTCACTAGACCTGTATGAAAGCCAAAACACCCCGTATTTAAAATTGTGAGATCTAGCATAAGAGAAGGAGTACATTTTGGGGGAGGGAGATAATAGGATTTTTTTTTTTAATATGAGCAAAAAATATTGGAGGTAGATATCTGTGCAGTTGCTGAGCTTTTGTGTTCTGGGGCTAGGAGACTTGAATATTATTAAGGGATCAGTCACAAAGTGCATCAATCTGGCATGTACTAGAGCCAGATATCTATTTGCCAGAAACTGGAAAAAAAAATCTCAGCAGGCTCACAGTTGAAGAATGGTGGACATCGCTTTGATTCAAGAAAGCCCTGGCACAGATATCTTCCTGGATATGGATAACATAATGGACTTCAGGGAGCATATTAAGTCACCCCCCCATGACTTGCTAGCAGCTCTGGATGTGAATTATACAACTCTGGATTGATATGTTAAGGACTTAACAATTTCTGTCTGCAGCATTTCCAACCTCTGCACAAAGTATTGGGTTACTTTCTCTTCCTTTTGGTTTGATGGCAAATTGTGCTATGCTGGGTAATTCTTTTTTAAAAGCCTGCAAATAAAAGAAAGTATAAATTAAGAAGAGGGTGGGGAGAGTGACTGTATGTGATGCACTGCATTTAAAGTTTCTCTAGAACAAAGTCACACTTGAAGGCTGGCTTCTTTATTTATACTGTTTGTTTATAAGATCCAGGAATGCTTGTTTTCAGCATGAAATAATTTTTGCAGTGGCTTCAAATGAAAATATGTATTCACTAAAACCAGAAGATCAACTGGGAGCTCACCACTGCACTGAGAGGCCCATTCAGACTCACAGCAACCCAGCACCCAAGGGCTCATTAGAGATTCACCAGGAGCAAACTGCTTGGTTGGCTCTGCTCTGGCTGAGTCTGGGGTGGTTTTCCTGGAATTCAGCTGAAAAGTACAGGTGTATGCAACAAATATGCTGGCTTTTGGATACCTGACTTCAGCTGGGGACTGATGCTGACTGACAGGTGTTGGCAGTTAGGGCAGGTGAAGACTTTTGTGAGGTTTCCTGGCCTTATTTGGTTTTAGGATCAGAATTTTTTCTTGATGACAGGACTTGGATTTGATTACTTGGGTTTGATCACATGTGTTCATAAACATTACATTAAATCTTAATTTCCTTATAAAAGCAAAGTGATTTTGTTCTTACTGTGATATGCACAAGGTCATGTCACTTTCTAGAGTGTAATTTGTACGAAATTATTTCAACAAAAGATATAGAAAATATGAATAAAGAATGACTGTGGGCTCCCCAATCCGTGTACACTGGGGACAAATTCCTTATATTGCTCTGTGGATACTTTGCCTTCTATCCCTGATTTCATGGACCATTATTTTTTATTTCATCCCACACAGACCATCTCTTAGCCATAATTGCATAACATATGAAAAACACACTATTTGCTTATTTGAGAAAGTAGCATTAGTAAAATAATGATATATTTTAAACTTAAACTCTTTGTCCTCTTTTTTTCTGACAAAACACCTGGCTGCCTGTGGGAGCGTTGGGAAGTGAGAGCTTGGAGTTGGAATGACGTGACTGGACATCTCCCAAACAGAACATCCATCCATACCCCACAGACCACTGGGTTTCAGAAGCTGTGATTTTATAGCAAGAGCCAAAAAAGATCACTTTACAGATGACTTTTTAAAAGAGATGACCAAGATCCTGGATATGTGAAGGTATTGAAGTGATGATAGGAGTTCATGCTGGAAAAAAACAATGGATCAAAGAATGACAGTGAAAGAAGTAGGACTGGAATTATGGGTACAGAGAGCATAGGAGAAGAAATCTTGGCATTTTACATTTCAAGCTGTTTAACTGCCAGGCAGGTGTGATTTACCTGGAATAATTTCCCATCAGCATCAGGGGAAAAACAGTATGATGTGTAAGACGACAATTAAGAGATTTATTTTGCATGATTGCACAGATATCAGTAGAGAGCTCAAAGTTATATCACGAGCAATTGCAGTTCTAACACACAACCTATGAGCACTGAGACTGTATTCACAAAAGCACTGGACAAACAAGTTCCATTGCTCACCCCTAGCTGCTGTCATTGGCTGGAAAAATCAGGGAATATTTCTTTTTAAAGCAGTCTCCTCTTCCAGCACTCCACTTGGTCTCCCTTGTGAAACACCTGGTCCATGGGGATGCAAACATCAGGAGGGATAAAATGGTCTTTCAAGAGAATTCTTTAAGGTTTTCAGGTCTGATACCTGTAATTTATATGAAGAAAAAAAGAACTATAATGGATGCTTATAAATTCTGTCAGGAATGAGGAAATCTGTTAGCAGCTGAAAGAAACTACCTGGCATTTTAAAAAGCAGCAGTTTTCTATCTTGTTCTGTCACAGGGTCATTGAAAATCAGAATCTGAAAGATCTCATCCAAGTAGGTTTTCCCCATCATCCTGGAGCCCATGGGCCGAGAGGGATGGTTAGTGAGTCGGATAATCCTGCCCTCCACACATTATGCAGCCAGGGAGAAGGGCAAGCATTCCAGTGGGAGGGACACTGCCAGCAGCCTTTGTGGAGGTGGTTTTCTGGCAATAAGAATGAATTGGAGAATAAAGTGCAGCACCTGCGATAATGAGTCTTTTAAATCATTATGTCTAAACATTCTTCTCAGCCTTCTAAAAACATGTTTCAGTTTAAACCAAACAATGCCGTTCAGCACAATATGTCTGAGAAAGAAAGCCATATATTGTTCTTGCATGTCTTTTTTTTTTTTCAGTTAATTTTTTTTTTAAGAACACATTATGAAAGGCCCAATCACTACAGTAAAAGAACAAGTCCTGTAAACCTTCACACATGTGATTTTAATAGGTGTAGATATGTGAACAAGGATTAGTAACACTCAGCCCTTGCTTAGCATTAGTGTGTGGGCTCAAGTTATGTTCTTGCTGTGAATTGGCAATGAGACACAAAGCCTTTTGCCTCTAGGGCTGTGGTTCAAATGCGGTCTGGGTCATTGGTGGCTCTGCACAAAATGAGGGGGCTGTTTCTATCCAATTTCACCCTCTCCTGTTAAAAGACAGTAGAGAATTCAAGGTCAGAGTGATCTCAGAATCTCTCAACTTATTATGAACTGTTATTTTTCACTTACTATGCTATTCTACAGAGCCTGGAGCCTTCTGCCAAGCATGGGGCATGTCACACTGGTTACTGTGAGAACAGGTGCAGCTCCACTTGTTTACAAACACACTCAGTGGAAGAGGAAGATGAGCATAAAGAAATGAAGCAACATGTCCAAAGGACAGTGGCAATGCCCAGAGCAGAGCACACCTTTCCTCACAACCTGACTGCAGTACTTCCTTCTCCACCTGCAGCTGTGGGCACAACAGTGACAGGAAACAGTGTCCTTGGACTTTTGCTTCCCAGCAGGTAACCTGCATGGCTGTCAACCCAGCAGGTTTTATGGTATTTTTTTAGTAAGGTGGGGATAATATAAAACAAAGTGTGTGACAGATGAAATGCATTAGCCCCAACAATATTAATGGATGATAATGTATACGGTAGATCATTTTATCACACCATTTACATGTAAGTTTGTTTGGTGTATTATCTTTGACACAGTGGAAGATTCATAGATCAAGAGAATTGGTGTAACCCAATTTCATATGTTTTGTTGGATCTTCGAACAAAAGTGGATGCATTTTGAGTATACACTAAGCAACTGCTGCATTAAGAACTTCCTTGCGACACCTGGCACCTACTTTTATGGCTTATTTTGTCAGATTGTTTCTTCTATTCAAAGATTAATTTTCCCACTTGCTGAATTTGTTAAATCTTTGAACATTTCAGCCAATGAAGAGGGTTTCAGATCTGAGTTTTCTCAGGATTAAACACTTCTGTAACTGAAAAAACACTACTCAGTCAATACAGACAGGCTTGTTTGAAACCTAGCATTTGCTAAACAAAAAAGGTTAAGCTGTTTATAAAGAAAAGTCCGGAATCAAATGTGCCCTGACTTTCAAATATGCCCTCTGTAACTAAATGGGCATTGGCTCAAACACTGATAAAAACACTATTTTATGCTAATTTAAAAATTAAAACAAATGTTGGCCTATCATGTATATGGTTTAAAATCAAGGTATATGCTATTCCCTAATGCATGGGAACAATGGGACACCCCTTCCTAAGGAAGGAGACACCATCCTTGCAACACTTTTTTGGCAGTCAGTCCACTTGCTGTTTCAGGTCAGTGCAGGCCACCAAGGGGGAATCTCCATTCAAGTACATCCCTGTGTCCATTGCAGGGCTTCTCCCAAAACACGTGTGTCCTTACACCAGGCTTGTCAATTCACATCATTTTTATCAGTCACTCCCCTTGGCAATGACAACACAGAGAAAACTTCCCTGGGACTTTCTGTGAGCTTAAATTAGCGATGAGGTCCTGGCATCCTCAAAGCATTCCAAAGCCCAGGTTGTACCCAGTGGCACAGCTGAAAACTGGCACAACTGTAGGATATACCAGGTGCCAGGTCCACGGTCTACCTGTGAGGCACACAATCATCTGGTTTAAACCCAAGCTTTCTACTGTGTGCCTGGCATCAACTCCTGCAAGTTCACTCTTCATCGGCCAGACTCGATGACATCCCAAACCTCAACTCAAACACCTACAGGCATTTGCTAACTTCTGTAAAGTCCTTTCCCAGTATAATGGGATTTTTGCCATTTTTAATCTGGAAACAGGGTTGTAGTGGACTGTACCTGGCAGGGCTGTGTTTCTCTGAGATTTCTCTGAGGCCAGTCTGGCAAACCCCAAATCATCAAATACTTATTTAGGTAGATTTTGCTGGTTCTGGGGGAGTGCTGCAGAGGGCTCTGGGGTGTGAGAAGGGAGGCTGAGCAGGGCTGCTGGTGGGGCTGGTGCCTGGTGGGGCAGCAGAAAGACTGGCTGCCCTCCTGGCTTGGCTCTGCCTCAGGAGCACTGAAGAGCCTGCACACAATTAGAGATGAGCCTCCAAACTTCTTCCAATTCACTCATTTGAAAAAGCAACTCAGCTCTAAAAATAAAATAAAGCCCAGACAAATGAACAAAAAGACAAGACAAATGCTTAAAGAAAATGAGAAGAATAAAGGATGTTTAAGCTATATCCTTGTTACCTTTGTTTCCCCTCAAGGAAGTAATATTTCTTGATCATCATGATCCCCCTTCCTTAATAAGGTAAAACATCAGATTATAAAGAACATTTTTTAATGAGAATTCAGGGACATTTCTGGGTTGGTTGAGAAGTATGAAACTATTTAACCTCAGTTCAATGGACTGCCCTTTATTAACATTTTTCTTCTAGTGCCACTCACATAACTGCCCTTTCACAAGCCCCGTCTCAACCATTTGGTACTTATAACTTGGTTTTAGCCAGAGGGTGCATTGCAGAATACAAATCAATCATTGACTTTATTTCTTGTGACTAAAGGATTTCATAGACAGTATCTTTGTGGACAGAGCTACCGCTAAGAAAATAGGGCTTAATGATTAAAATGTGTCCATTTTTCTCTCCATTCAGCAGTAAAACTACCAGAAGTGCTTGGAAGCCTGTTCAGTGAGTGATGAGGCATTGACAGTGCAGCACACCTCAGCTCAGCTGAGCACATGCATATGTAAACAACTCTGCTATCAAACACTGTGCCTTGTCAAAGATTAAACATGTCTTTAGGGAATGGGAACAGTGCCATGCTAACACCTTGGCAGTACAGGCCAAGTGGCAGGACACTTGGCTTCCCATCAGTTTGTCACAAACCTGCCTTGGAAACATTCTTCTGGAAACATGAGAGAGTCCCTGTTGTGGGTTCCTGTCCACTGGCTGCTCTGGGTGAGCTGCCAGTGCTCCACACGTTGCCAATGCTAGCGGTGCTTTTGTCAGGTGGACACTTGCCCACTAGGAAATGGATGGAAGCCACCCATGTACTTTAAATGTGCCATTGTCTGAGCTCCAAGTGCTAAAGAGAGTTAATGACATCAAGTCTGGTCTGGTCTGGACTCTTGTAGGAGCTATATTTGTGCTACCCACTGTTACCTTTAAGTTGCTCCATCCTACCTCTCAGTATATAACATTTGTAGTACATTTCCCTAATGCTAAAGGAATATATCTGTATTTATAGATTGCACAAAGGAAGCAGAGCCAATCTAGAACATAGGGTAAGCAACGCTGTTTGTGTTTTAACTTAGGAAATTAAGGTGAAGTTGATGAAAAAAACAGATGAGATTTTGTTGTTCATGTTGAACAGCTAAGACTTATCCCAGAGACTCACATTCAGTTAAGTGCATTTAGCTGCTTTCTCAGCTGTTGGAGGGCGTAGAGTGGATACCAGACGCACCTCTAATGTTTTGGAGAGCTGACACTTCCAGACCATTTTGCAAATTTTAGCTCAACAATTTTGACAGGGCACAAATTCTCAGGCATAGTGATGAGAAAGTCTGCAACCCAGTGGACACAAACTAAACTCTGTCTGTCAGCCATGGGGCACAGAAAAACCTTTTGAAATAAAAGGCTTTTCTTACAGGGCTCTTCCCTTGCCAGTCTCCTGATGCCAACATTCATTAATATCCCAGTGCAGACACACTGTACCTGGTACATTTGGATGCATGGCCAGTGCTTGCCCTGCTTGGGCACACCACAAACACTCAACAGCAGCCAAGAAAAACAAGAAGAAAGAACGTCCATTAGGAGACACTTTGTAAGAGTTACAGATTCCCATAGAGCAGCACCAAGTTTTGAGGTTGAATCCATGGGTTTCTATCTCATGTCTTATTTTACAGACATCAGCTTAGACAGATTCTCAACACTTGGCAGGCAGAAGTCAGTAGATTCCTGACATCCTTGATGTTAGTGAGTTTTGCTGCTGGCATTCATGGAGCCAAGATTTCATCCCATGTTAGTACTGGATTAACTGAGGTACATAAGGCAACACACCTGCAAATAAAGGTAGTGCATTGGGCTCTGTTTTTCTAGGCATTTTGGTGACACATCTCATGGTCTCAAAGCATTATAGCAGGAGTATGAGATTTAGGCCTTTCAGACATGAAGAAATGTTGTGGGAGCAAATCCAGCAATAAGCACAGCTTATGAGAAATGCAAAGCAGGTTAACAATAACTGTCTTTATCAGAAGAGAAGACACATCTGGAAGCAGGTGTGAATATCAGCTCTCAGAGCTGGAGATAATCTTGCAGTCTTGAATATGTACAATACTCAGCTAAAAGAAACTTTGGCATGGCATTAAAAAGCTGCTTTTTTTGTTGTTGTTTATTTATTTTGTTGTTCTCAGTTATCAATCTGAACTGCATAAATCATTTTTTTAGTAGTCATGTAGTTTGTTAGGCAGTTCTGTCTAAACCTTAGGGTAGTGTACAATGAATTAAGACACACACACACACACACACACCTGCAAACTATGCAAAAATCCACAAAGAGAATTTGAAGTAAATATGTCAAGGAAGAAACTGGCCTCACCTCCACCATTCAATCTTCCACTGCTTTTGTCTTAAATGAGACAAAAAGAGAGCCACAAACTTTGGTTCTTGGAACCAGCAGAAATCTTCACATGAACATTTTTTTTTCACTAAGGGTTCTCTTGTTTTAGCAGTAAAAAGAAAGGATGGTTTGCTTCTGCCATTCATGTATGACATTATTTTACAGCTCATGACTAGCTGCATGCAGACTTTAGTCGACCCACGCGGAGGTGTTCATTACCTCAATGCAAAAGTTTAAGCAATCACAACTTAGCAGAATCTCTTGGCCCAGGTCTCATTAGCCTGGGAGTTCCAATTCCCCTGGAAGCACCTTGTTGAAGCAGACAGCTTGCCTCTTCCAGCACATCAGCTCTTCCTCTGTACAAAGGATGTTACAGGAGAGTGATTAGATGGAGGAGGATTTTCCATCTAAGAAAAGAGCTGGCAGAGGGGATGTTACAGTAGAATATAAAATCATGAATGGCACATGGAAGGTGAATAAGAAACTGCTGTTTCTTTTGCTGCCTCTAGTTCTTGTGTGAGGCAAGAAAGTGGTATGCTCACAAAAAATAGCAAGTGTTTTTTGGTACTCCTGCACAGAGTACAGACCGGAGCAGGTTGTGAAACTTCTTGCTACAGGATTTTGTGAGTGCCAGAAGTTTACACAGATGAAAAAAAGAGACTAGATAAAGTAATGGAATTAAAAGCATTTAAAAGATGAATGTACTAGTAAATCTTGATGTGCCATTCAGTCTTGGGAAGACCTGAGCTGCTGAAGCCGAGTGAATAAACCTGGGATATATAAATGCCACGATACATTTGCCCTGTTCTTGTGCCCTTATCTGGGCACCTGGTATAGCAAGAAGTCAGACCTTTGGCCTGACCGTGCTAGACTGGTCTCGTGTTTGCACCTCTGCCTGGTTTGTGCTTATCTGCAGCCTGTTGGTAAACTTCTCTACAGCTTCCCCCAAAATGTCTTTTAAGAGCTTGAAGTATCATGAACTTTTTCCTAGCAATTTGTACAGATTTTTTGAACTTTAGAAGAATCTATAAGTAATGACATTTGCTGAGGAGCACAGTAAGATACTGAGTCAAGCAGGCCTAAGTCTCCTAAGTGTGTGTATGTGTGTGCATGCATGAAAAGGACAGGGAGACGAAGAGCAAATATGTGCATGTGAAAGTAACTTTTTGTATAAAACAGGTATTTTCCATGACATATGTTGATGAATTGAATTCTGTTAATTTATAAGCTACACTCAGAGTTGGTACAAGTTTTGTAGTGTTTCACAGCCAAATTCTGCAAAAGGACTGGAGAAAATCTGTTCCAATTTATTTCACGCTCTGCAGTGATTTTCTAACTAACTGTGTGCGAATTATTATATTTCGATCTGTATATAGAGCACTGAGCATTCTGGCCCCAGCCCAGACAAGCAGCTAAAGGAAATGTCCTGCTGAATTCACAAAGACTGTTTGCATTCTTAAAGTTAAGCATGTGCTTAAGGGCTTTGCTAGATCATAACCAAAGATCTCAGGAGCAGTTGGCAAGACTGATACCACAGAGAATAGAAGAAGAGGAAAACAGCAAGAAAGATGTCAATAGATATATTGACATGAATTTGGAATGGTGCTTAGCATTTGAGCGCATTAAGGAAAAAGAGATCTAAAAAGCTCAAGAAAAGTATTTGAGAGAGTGTGTTGGCTTTTAAAAAAAAACACCTCTTTCTAACAGCCATACATCAATCACTGACTTTCAAAGGAGAGAAACATTGCAATGTGTGTTGCACCATTCTCATTGTATTATTTGCTATGTGTAACACTGCAGCAATTTTTAGCATATAGATTCTTAATCTCATTTTGGTCCTAAAGCACCCACAGATCACATCATTGCTGAATAGGCCTCTCTGGAGGTTGTCCTTTCACAGCAGGGGCAGCTACAGCAAGTTGCCCAAGAGGTTGGATATTTCCAGGGATGGGGATGCCACAGTCTCTCTTGACACCTTGTTCCAGTGTCTGACCACCTTCACCAAGAGCTTGGTATCCTCTTCCAGTGGTACAAAGCTCCTGTCTGTAGTCTCATAAATGTTTAGACCTTCTTCTTGTACACATGCTCTGCTTTACAAAAACAGGTAGGCCCCAAGATTTCAAAGAGATTAGCCACAGGACTGTAAAAGAGACGTGAATGTGAGTGATTTCACAGGACTTTAGCTTGTCAAAGTCATAGTAAAAATGGAAAAAACCTCAAAATCTGTACTGCAGAACTCACAATTTCATGACACAGATATCATAATGTATGTGCGCATTTTTTCCCCTTGAATTTTTGAGGATTATAGTTCTTAATCCTGGGACAGGTTTGAAAAATTTTCATTTTTAGCTGTGGTAGTTGAGGGCTTTTAAGGATTCATTCACATTCTGCCTCTCCCCCCCCCTTAAATTTAAGTGCATTTTCTCACTGATTCTGATTTCCATAACAGCCATAATTTCACTCTTTCTTTTCAAAAGTTCAAAGCTCCAGTGCTGCTAAAGTGTATAGGGATAAGACTGAACTCTTGGAAAACAGCAAAACACATGAAGGCAAAGGTGCATGATAAAACAGTTTATCTGTGGCTTTGCAGTTATTACACAGATAACATTTTGATATGTGTATTATGTTTAGTAATTCAGTATCTATGTGTGTAATACATAATTTTTTAGTTAGAAATTTATCTCCCAAAACTGTACTGTGTTTTTCAATGAGTCAGCTGGTTACAGTGACTCCTGCAATTTGTGAAGTTAAATGCATTTATGTATTGTGCCATGAAATGTGCTTCATTCATTTCTGCACCACTGTTTATTTACGATAATACTTCACAGGAGACGAGTGAATATTCTATAATACCTTTGAAGAGGTCAATGTAGCCTTAACTATAGTGTCTTCACTCTGCACTGACTAGTAAATCTTTGTTGAGGGACGAGGTGGCTGGGGTTTGTATGCTCACCATGACCTGCATGGATTAACGGAGAGCAAAGGTTCCAGTGAGTGTGTTTGTACGAACATATATATCTACAGGAACCTCCAGGCATGCTGAAAGCTCATCTGCTTCCCTCAAGGATTGGAAAAGATGGGGAGGGGGACTAAAAGAGTGGCAAACAGATAGAAAAAGATGACTGTTATGTTAACTTCTAATTTTCTGGCCTTGCTAGTAAAAGAAAAATTGCTATTGTTTAGTTAGCATGAAGATGCTGTGGGGTATTTGCATCTTTCCCTAAAATAGGGCATTTGGAAAGTGACTGAAAAAAATCATTATTTTGGTTCTGTGTGGATTTAAAGACAGAAAACAATTGATCTGCCCTCAAGTCCACAGCTACCTAAGGAAGTGAAGCAAAATAGCATCTGTATTGTACATAAGTGGCTACAAAATGATTTTAAAGTGAAATTACTAGCATCACTTGAAAACTTCTTTCTTTCTCTGCTGGTGCTAAATTTTCAAAACATTTCAAGCACCCAAAATCTATTCCATCTTTTCAGAGCAGTCCAGATGCTACCAGAGCTGCCACGGCCATCCATCTCAGCAGCCATGCTGCTGCTTCCAGTGTTTTGCTGGGATCACACAGCAAGGTGGAGGAGCATGGACTTTCAGTGAATGACTGAGTTAGAAGGTTTTCCTGGCACCAGCTCTCCCTCCTTTGCATCATGTCCCTTGCACCAGCCTCAGCACTTCTTTGAAACAGCCCACCACAGGGTAGAAAACTCAACTGGCAAAAAAGGTGAATAGTGTTCCAGTGGTTGAGTGAGCTGAACTGCCTGACTGAAGAGTGAGAAGGGAGGGGGAAGAAAGAAGAGAGCAGCGAGCCACTATGTTAGAGCCACTTTCTCTTGAAGTCTTATCCTAAGAAAAAACCTCTAGGTAAGTATACCTGCAGGCAATGAAACTCAGGTCTGTTTTTCTCAAGTGCTCAATACTTCTGCTAACTCCCATGGTGACACCTTAACAGTCAGATTCTCAAAAGGACTTAGTCTTCAGTGAGCACCCAGGGTGCTGAGGCCTTTAAAATTTCTGCTCTCTTCCTTTGCTGCCTACTTGGGAAATGAGATTTTTGTAAAATTCTGGCCTTACTCAATAAGTTAAACCTTCTTAGTTAACTGCACTAGCTGGGGGAAAGACATGGATCTTTAATACACTCCGCTAGTATTTGCTAGAGCAGTCCAGGTTGGTTGTAAAGTGTCTCTGCATGAAGGAGGCTGGTGTCTGTATTTCCCTCCAAAGAAAATGCAGAGTGTAGGGCATGAAATGCCACGAGATGGTGGGTCAGTCTCCAGGTCATGGCCAGGACACACACAAGAAAATAATTTCTTTCTCCATCTAGCTCCAGGCTGGGTAGAGCTCCTTAAAACCATATTCTGGATTTTGATGAAATCGTACAGTGCTTGAACCCAAGAAGATGTAAAGACACCCTGTCCAAGGACTCCAGGAAATTATGCAATCTGCAACACATTTACTACCTGTGTGTTTTACCCTTGGATTTTGCCAAGCTGCTTAACTCTGCTTTATGGACTTCCCATTAAACTTATCTCATTGTAAAAGAGTGTTTCTTTAGGGAGGGGAAAACGTTTCAATCTTAAACGATTTAAATCAAAATTGCTGAGGATTTTTACACACCGGGAAGTGGCACCAGTTTGCTCTAAACTGTTGATGTGAAAGCACAGGCACACCCCACTCTCACTGAGGCAGCACTGGCTGATGAAGGCTTCACCACTCCCACCTCCATTCACAACAGAATGGCAGACAGGGAAACGTGCCAGGGCCTCAGCTACTCAAGTGTAAAACCTGGCATATCATCACAAAAACTGAGAAAGGTAATGGAATATAAATTGGGATGTAGGATGCAGACTCTGTCACTTTGGTGCTTTGACATCCTCTGACAAAACCTTGACAGGGAGACCTTTCAGTGTGATTTAGCTGAGGAAAGAGCATCCTTACCGGCAGTCAGCCCTCATGGCAGATGAGTCCTCCTCGGGCAGGGTGTGGACTTCAGGGTGGCTACAGCCCCTGCATCCCTTTGACCACAGCCTCCAGACTTTGTCCTCTCTCTTTGTCCTTGTTTTTGGCAGCCAGCCAGAGAGAGGAGAGCACGTGGGTGAAAAAGCAGACACACAACACGTTGAAGCTTGGCCTTCTGCCTCTCAGAGGTGGCGCAGTGGTGCCACCTCTTTGCGGCTCTTGCCTCTCCTCTCTGCCTCCACACACTCAATGCCCTCCTTTTCCTTGCTCATTAACCCCACCCCGACTTGGTAAGGAGCATTAAACTGTAATTTAGAGTATCCAGGAGAGTGGGAGGAGCGGGACAGGGCAGAG
Organism: Corvus moneduloides; assembly: GCF_009650955.1. Classification (NCBI taxonomy): domain Eukaryota; kingdom Metazoa; phylum Chordata; class Aves; order Passeriformes; family Corvidae; genus Corvus; species Corvus moneduloides. The sequence goes on from NC_045483.1 coordinate 8,942,243, forward strand.
AGAATGCTGCTCAGCTGACCCCTTTGGCCCCACAAGCTCCTCCTGGACAGCTGACACTTCACGTTTGGGATGGTGTTGAGAGCTTCACAAGCAGCTCCAGGCCCAGGCAGGGAGCCTGGCTGCTGGCTGCTGCTCCAAAGCTTCCCTTGGGGGTGAGGAGCAGAGTCTGCCCCTGTCACTTCCAGTGTTGACCTCCCAACTCTGTCCATCATGGGACTGGTTTCCCAAACTGGCGGGGAAAGTTGTATGGGAAGGGTGGCCCTTCTCAGTTGTCCTTGCTAAGCTGTGACACCCAGGTCTCTCTGCTCCAGGGCTGATTCTGTAGCCAAAAGCACTACGAAATGTGGAATGCTTACGTATCCTCAATTTTGCATGAAAAAAGCAAGTGTTGTGAAACTCTCTCCAAAACAGCATCCAATAGCTCCGTTTGCATGGCCTCAGGCTGATGCTGGCTAGGCCATAAATATCTCACAGCCTGAGCCATGGGCATGCTGGAGCCTGTTTTGGGAAGGAGGGGGATGTCTTCATTCCAGGCATTGCAAACCAGAACAGCTCCTCGCTATCTGAACTTGCTGCTCCCTACTTACTGTTAATTTGTTCCTTCCTGTAGCTGATTTGTACCTCCATTTTCCTGCTATCTTTAACATTAATTCATTGTGTTTTGTCTTACAGAATGGTATTTAAAGACTGATTCCTGGCCTGGTGAATAGTGAATATCCAAATGAAATACCTTAGTCTTTCCTTCAAGGCTTCAAGGATCTGGGTCTGAAAAATTAGCTCTTTTTAATTTTTTTTTTTTTCCACCTGGAATTCGTGGAGTATAATGCAATGTGGTCACAGCACTTGTGAATGGATATCCCTGTCTGAGGGAAAATAGGGACAAAAAGGAGACTTCTGATCTTGACTTTCTCATGAGAAAGGCTTGGCAAGGATGCGTGATTAGAACACTTAACTGAAGAAGCAGTTTTGACCTCCCGTTAAGAATATTTTTGACATATTTTTTCAATATAGTTAACCAAGGCTAAGGTGTGTCAAGAAAGTGGAACAAAAGTTAAGTGTAAAATGGGAATGAAGGCAGCTTGGAGAGAATGCCAGGGAAGCAGACTGAGGGGACATGTAAACCCAGAGTCTGTCCAGGTTGCGACCACACCAATGCTTGGATCAGGGAACAGGACTCAATTAAAAATCTTCCAGTGGATCCTTTATGAGAAGGTGTGAGAGAGAGAAAATAGCATTTCCTGACCGCACTGATTCCTGTGAACCTGTGTGGTCTTAAGCTCATTTATATGGAACACTGCAAGCAACATAACCTGAATTAATGCTGTGAGACAGAAATGAAGCCACTAATGGACAAAAGGAAGCATGAGTCTAATGGTTCAAACACAGAGCTGGGGAGTCAGGAGACCAGAGCAGTTTTACCTGATTTAGCTACTGACTCATCTTGAGAGACTGTGAGGAATTCTCTTGTACCAAAACTGTTGCTGCTTTTGGTTTGGGGTCCACTTTTTCTGAGATTATGGCCATTTTGAGCACTCAGACCTGAGCTCCTGAATGCCATGGCTGCCTCATCTGGAGGCTGTGAGCATTCACTCATTCATGCTAGTGCGGCCCTATGAACCTCTCAGGGGAAAGGGCATAATATTATAATTTAAATAATTTACTTTAAACCTTGGCTCAAGGGACAGCATGGCTATTAAGTAATGGCCTTTGTAATCTAGAAAGCCTTTCCTGCCCTTCCCTGAGATGGATCCTGTACTTAACGCTTCACCTGGCAAAGCACAGAACAATTTTCCCCCACTTACCTTAACAAGGCAAGTCTTTTTTACTCACCACACCACAGGCGGGCTAGACGCTTTGATTGAGATGGCCCCACAAGGGCTGTACAAAGGATGACTCAGGAAAAGTTTTGCTAATCCTAAGAGTCTCCATCAGGCAGTTCTGCGGTGTCCGGATATTGCCACTGGTAGCCAGCTTGGGGCTCCTCTCTGCCCATCAGGGCTTCTGTTGCAACAAACACAAGGTCACACATAGTCATATGTTAAAGGCTTAATTACAAATGAACCATCAGCTTCTGCAAACTCGTTTTGGGGTAATGCTGTTGAGGATCATTCACCTTCCAGGGGTAAATTGGGTGGATTTGAATCTCTAACTTCAAAAAAGGCTGTGTTTAGGAACAGGTTTGGTGCCTGTCATGTTGTCATGAGTGCCACTAAGAGTACTTGGCTTGCTTTAAAATTGTGGGGTATTTTAACAGGCATACAGTTTATATAGTGGTTCATGGGGGAAAAAAAAAAGAAAACAAAACAAGCCAACCAACCAACCAAACAGAAAACCACTGAAGTCTGTCTTTGTGAATGAACAATTTGCTTTCAGATGTAAGGTGAAACAAGGTTCTGACCCAAAGATACCTATTGAAAAATTTCTTGTGAGGCAGGTTTGTGAGGTATGTGTTGTTGTAAGCAACCAAGATGAATGCAGCCACGAACTCTGTGCTCCCTGCATTTTCCAGTGGTGGGCATAATCTGGGACATTCTAGGAGGGAATTTATCCACACCAAGGATGAGTGCAGCCCCATCTTACATCTTTCTCCACAGCACTGGGTGCTGGTTCCTGTAAGAGAGGTCACTTGATGAAGTATATCCTGTCTCAAGCATGACCTGGCATGGCACTGCCTGTATTTTTTCTCAAGCAAAACTCCCACTGACATAAGTAGAAGTTTGACTCCAGAGAAAGCTGAATTTCTGCCAGTTTAATCTGATTCAAGCCTTCCTGCATGAAGCACAAGGGACTGATGCAGCCTCTCTACCTTGGGAATAATTTCTCCCCACACAACAGCTGAATGTGCCCCAAGGTCCACTGTGGAAAAGCTGAGCAAGTCTGAGCCATTTTCAAAATGTTGGTGAAGTTTCACAGCCTCAAGCAGTCATTATTGCACTGGGTCATACCCCTGAGGTAAATTATTAATAATAATAATATGTTATTTTTGTTAAACCTGACATCTCCTTTCATCTCAGCCCCATGCTTATCAGGAGCTCTGCAACAACAAAAAAGGAAAGTTTTATTTCCACATTTCCATCCCTTCGTCTCATCACGCCGCGTCTGCTTTGGGGAGTGAAGAGTAATCTGTGGAAAGCTTTCATGCTCTCAAACCTACCAAAACATGCAATATTAATTGGGATTATTAATTGTATTTACTGCACTAGCAAGTCTAACCTTGTTAAAGGCCAGTGTGAAGATGTGGGATCATTTCTGTCATTTGGAACATCCTGCATGCTACCCCCTCTCAGAAATCAAAAGGAAAATTACCTCACTTTTATTAATCATCCTTTTTCTTACAAGATTTTGCCTTTTGTTTAGCTGCACTTCACAAGGAGAAGGTGTGTTTTCTGTGCTGCTTTGAGATCTTGGCAGTTAATGGAACTCTTTGATTTTTAAATAAGAGTTATTCCTCTGAGTGTACAGTATAAACCTAACAGGCAAGGGACTGTGCCTTTAAGTTCATCAGTTTTCCCAGTGCTGTACTGGAAGGATTGGACTGAAACTTTAAACATTTCTAGCCATACCTAGCATATGTATAATTTATAAGCCACACACCGTTTTCTGTCAAATAGGCGATTGATCTGACTCGGATCTCGTTAATTATCCTCCACATACATTATACGTTAACAGATCTTCAGTATACTGTGTATCAATATTAATAAGATTATAAAACACTATTGATAATTAGGAAGAGAAAGAGACCAGGCCTTTGATTCACTCTGTTACTAACGCCCCTGCATCTCTAGATTAAAAAGAGACCACTTTTCGTTTAATAATATCAGATCAGTACATCCATCTTCTAAAAGGCTTTATTAAGAGAAAGCTAAGATTTGCATCCCTATGCAAGGGGCTATTTGAAATTGATTATGGAGGCATCATTGATGTGTGAGAAATTTGTTTCTCTGTCTTGTCTAAAGGGGGACCTAATAGGTGGGAGGGATTTAAGGTGGAGCACTGCACTCTTGGATCTTTGATCAGGAAATTTCTATTTTTCTTTGTCAGGCTATATTTGGTAAGCCAGATTGCCTTGTTTCAGAGGAAATTAAATGGGATGTCATATTCTTCCTTAAAAAAATAACATCTATGCTATCACACTCCAAAAGAGAACAGTGGAATTAAATAACAATATTTGTATTTAAATTAGGTGGGTTAGATTTTTTTTTCATTACTTTTTACAGTTTTTCTTTTTTTTTTTTATTTTGCTCTGACCTTCCTTTTATGTTTCCACTAAGCTTGTTTGCAACAAGCAAACCAGAACAACGAGTTCCTAGTGAGGGCTCTGAAACACTTCATATCCAAATTGAATCAGGTAAACTTTACTTCCTTAGAAATTTCGTACTGAAGATGAGGGAAAATCATTGAAGGATGATAGGGAACACAGCATAAATTCAGGTTGCCACATGACTGGTCCTCCACTGGAATGCTGTATTGCACCATAGTGGCTTGGGAACCAACACTGGCCAAACCCAGGTGCTTTTTTTATCACCTTAGAAAAATGATTTGGGATTGAAGCATGAGACCTGATTTTGCCTTTCTGCTAATGGCTACTAATCACCAAAGGACTTATCACCCAGTCGTTGTCTTCATGAAACTTCAGAGCAGCTCTTCCCTGGGCCAGCTCGCACAGAGCCAATGTAGCCAGGCAGAGTTCTCAGGCTCCCTGCCTGCTTGGGAGTGATTCTGCAAGGCATCCTTCCCACTGCTGACTCCCCTGGGCTGGCCAGAGTTAGGAGACTTCATTCCAGACACCACAGATATTTTAGTCATCATATCCCGCAACCCTATGGAGACGAGATTTCTCAAATACCATGTTCAGGACCCCAGCAGCTTCTGCACAGGAGTGCTCATGTTGCTGTGCAGAACAGCAGGCTCTAGTGGAAGATCCTTGGTGTGAGCAGCAGAGGGAAGCCGAGAAAAACTACCCTCACTTGGACAGGGGCTTTGCTCTGGGAAATTTCACACGTGTATTTCCCTGCAAAGTGGCCCAGTAGGTTCTCATTTCTCATGGCAATTCTGCTAAAATTCTTCTAAATAAAACCATCAATTTATGGCTTCCAGGAAATCTGCCCTATATATAATTTTTCCATTCCCTAGAGCTCTGCGATTTTGAAGCATGCTGGGAGAGATCACGGTTCGCAGGACTGTGGAAGGGACTCTGAGATGAGGGAGGTCCCAGGCTGCTCTGTCTACCGCAAAGTCTTGGGAAAGTCCCTTCATCTGCCTGGGACATCCGACATATTTGTGAGGGGTCACAGGAACTGGCTGGGTAGAACCAAGGGGTACAGGACAAACACCCACAGTACCTAAAATGCCAGTGGGACCCCTCTGGCACCCACGCCAACTGGAGCAAGGTCACTGAACAAGGTCATAACATTTAAATTGATCATTTTGCCTCATCTCATTCCATGTGAAACTGGGAAAGGGACAGCCAGCTGAGACATAGAGGCAGAGGGGCACAAGGAGAGATGGTGGCCTGCTGGGGGAAGGCTAAGATGAGAACAGGTACATAAACCCAGATTAAAATTTATGTATGGGGTACATAGGCAACATAAAGGGCTTTCTGTGTTGCTACAAGTGTAGGCAACACAAGTGTTGGGGTCCCTCCCCCGCCGTGTAGCCCTGGGAGAGGGGCCCTGAGGGCACAGGCGCGGGGCTTCCCTGCCCCTGCTCAGCCTCGTTCCCATGGGTTGGTTTGTGTTCCCTGCGCGGGCAGAAGGACCCTTGGTCCCGTGACTGGAACAGTTCCTCGGCAGAGCTCCGGCCATGCGGCTGGAGAAATAAACATCTCTGAAACAGCTATCAAGAATCTGTCTGTCCATATATATTTCCTTTCCACGGGACTCCTGGTTTGATATATGCGTGTTGCAGGATCCCCACTGCAACAAATGGTGGAGATTTGTGAGCAGAACGATCCCCGATCCCTAAGCGACTGATTTGTGTGAGTAAACCCTGGAAACTTTGGATTCCTCTTCTTGGTTTTGCTTTGCTATTCCGTATCTAAACTATGGAGGAACCGTGGGAAGACTCTTGGCTCTCAGAGCCGCATATGGACATTTATCTTAAACTTAAAATGATTCTTGAACAACGATTTGTGAATTTTAGCTTGATTCAAGCTCAAAAAGAACTGAAACACTTCCTGGCATGGTTGTTTAAGAACTTTTTCTATGTTTCTTGGGATTTAATTCTTACCAAGGGCTTTTGGAAAACCGTTTGGACACAGTTAATACTGGAGTCAAAATATATGCCGATGGAAGAATATTTTCGTGAATATTATTTAGTTACCGAGACTGTTGAGCGATGTCAGCTGTGTCCTGGCGCAGGGACCGTGCGGCCCAGGCCACGTGCACCGAGCGCTCTGCGAGCAGCAGCGAGGCAGTTCCCGCGTGCGGGCGGAGCCACGCGAGCCGCAGTGTCGGTGGCGGAGCGAGGAGCGGCGGGACCCGGCGGTGCCCGCCCGGTCCTGTGCAGCGCGTGGTGGAGCGAGCCCCGGGAACGCCCGACCGAGAGGGGAGGCGCGCGGGCGGCGGCGGGCGGCGATGGCGGTGGAACGGAGCCGCGCCGAACCGAAACACGCGCTGGAGCAGGGCGCGGGGGGGTCGTCGCTCGGGGGCCTGGCCGAGACGTGGATGCAGCGCCCGGCATCGGCAGCGAAGCTGCGACCAGAGGAGGCGACGCACGGAGAACTGAGCGGCGCGGCCCGGCCCGGCCCGCACAGCCCCGAACGCGACCCCGGGAAGAGCGCGCAGGCACGAGCAGCCCCGACAATTCCAACACGGGAGCGACCGAAGGAGAGAGCAAAGACGCAGCGAGACAAAAAACAGCAGCCACTCGGAAAAAGATCATAGTAACTAAGACCTTAGGGATAGTAAAATGGTATAATGTTAAGCAAAATTATGGTTTTATAACAAGGTGTGACAACCAGCAAGACATATTCGTGCATAGAACTGCTATTAAAAAGAATAACCCTGAAAAATGCATCCCAAGCTTGGGAGATGGAGAGGTGGTGGAATTTAATATTGTACTAGGGAGAAAAGGGTTACAAGCATCGCAGGTCACTGGGCCTGATGGTGTTCCTGTAAAAGGCAGTATATATGCAAAAAATCGTAGTCATGTTAGACAGTATCTCTATTGTAAGTCCCCCCTACAGTCTCCCTCTCCTAATCCCACCTTTCCCTTTTACCCTATGTCCTATTACCCCCAGTGTATTCCCAATCCGTTTTTTCATCCATGGTTTCCCTCACAAAACCATGCTTTTTGCCAATTGTTTCCCCAAAAATCCCTTTCCAATGCCGAGTGGGGGATGAAAAGGGGGAGGGAAGAAGTTAAACCCTCTCCTGCCTCAGTTTCCCCACAAAGCATGCTCAGAGAGTCCTGTCTCCCTTCTGTCAGCCCTAAGATGTTCCAGAGAATGTGTTTGGACATTTAAAGACTCAGGAGGGTGGCTTGTTTTGTTTTGAAACTGTTCTTGTTATGTTTATCCAGTTGTTTTCATTCTCCTTTTATTAAAATAAAACGGGTGAGGTGTTGGGGTCCCTCCCCTGCCGTGTAGCCCTGGGAGAGGGGCCCTGAGGGGACAGACACGGGGCTTCCCTGTCCCTGCTCAGCCTCGTTCCCATTGGTTGGTTTGTGTTCCCTGCGCGGGCAGAAGGACCCTTGGTCCCGTGACTGGAACAGTTCCTCGGCAGAGCCCCGGCCAGGCGGCTGGAGAAATAAACATCTCTGAAACATCTAGCAAGAATCTGTCTGTCCATATCTATTTCCTTTCCACGGGACTCCTGGTTTGATATATGCGTGTTGCAGTATCCCCACTGCAACACACAAGGTCCAAGAATTGTTCTTTTTTAACCTCTCAGATGGTTTTGCCCTTCTTCTTTCTGGAGGGAGCCTTGAAGGAAGCTGTGGAAAGAACAGTGAGAGACAACGAAGTGAAATGAAGCCTAAAGGCTTAGAAAGACACAGAATAAACCAATGGAAGTACAGCGACATAACACAAAGAACCGTGATTTTAGTTCCTGGTCCAGGAAAGTATAATGGCTGGCAGATTTTGATAGGATTCCTGCAAGCCAAGTGGATATCGGGGCAGCAGGGCCCGTCTGTGCCAGCCTCTAGCTAAAAGCTTGCTGCCCCTTCTCTCTCCGACAGGCAGCTGACCCGGATGCACCACAGTGCAACTTCCTGAGCCAAAGTTCACTTCTGGTGGCAGGGCTGTCCCCTGTCGCACAGGGCATGAGCCTGGGACCCTGAAGACCTATCTGAGCCACGACACATCCATTCACACTTGTTTTTTCATACAGTTCAGGCCATAAACAACTTGCTGCGTATTCCTGGAGATGCAGCACTGCTGCGTGCCCTGTATGCTGTGTAAGCTGTGTGTGGGCACAGCAGCACTCGCATGCACAAGGATGTTTACAAAAGGCAGCAGGGAAGTGCCTAAGGTGTAGCTTTCTCATGAAGGAGGGAGTTCATTCCCTCAGGCCCAGAGACATTCCTTTAATTTCTTATGTCCTTACACAAAAAAACACATGGGGAAACAAAACTATTTTCATTGACAATGCAGAGAAGCAAAGACATTTACAACACTGGAAGCTAGCTAAGAAACCCCAGAAGATCCAGTTCATATTCCATCGGGAATATCCCAAGTTAATACATTCATGTGAATATATTTCCCAACAGAAATCTGAGAAAAAGAGAAAGCACATAGACATTTGGGGTTCTGACCTGTCTTTGCCATTGGCTCTCTAGTGACTGCCAGGCTTGGCCTCTTGGCTGCTGTGCATTGCAGAGGCTCAGCAGGCCTGGCAACCAGACTTCACTCAGTCTCTGAAGTCTGATGCTGCTCCACAGATGTCTTCAACTTGCTAGAACTGGGAAATAGCAGTCAGGAAAAATCCCTCAGCTGACCGTTGCAATGTATGGGACAAGCATATGCTGAGAACATGGTGAAAAGCTTGTCTACCACCTTGTGCAAATGAAAGCTCTGTTGATGGAATCAGGGCCATAGAGGAGGCTGTCAGCATAAGAGGCAAAGGGTTTTGATGGCTAGTCTTATCCATCAGGCAAAATGGGTATTGCAGCTGTACTACCCCAAGTCATGGGTCCTGCCAGCTTTGGGCTCAAATGTGTTATAGAAGAGCATGGAAGACTTTGCTGCATCTATGGCCCTGCTGTCTATAGCTGTTCAATATCTTTCTGCCTCTACAGCTCTCAGGCTGGGTCTATTAATTAAGAATCAGAAGAGTGAGGTGAGGAGAAAATATGTATGATTTCTGGTATCATCACAGCACACGCTGAAAATGAGATCCTTGGAGGCAATGGCAGCAGTCGGTATTTAGGCAAATTAGGCAGTGGTTTAATGCATCAGTGCCTTCCTGATGAATCAAAGAATTGTTTGAGCTGGAAAGGGCCTTAAAGACCTTCTGGTTCCAACCCCCTGCCATGGGCATGGACACCTTCCACTGGGCCGTGTTGCTCAAAGACTCATCCAACCTGGCCTTGAACACTCTCAGGGATGGGGCACCCACAACTTCTCAGACAAGGCAAACTCTGCTAGTGGCTCACCACCCTCACAGTAAAGAATTCCTTCCTAATATATAAGCTAAACTTACTCTTTTCAGTTTGAACCCACTCCCCCTTGTCCTATCACTACATACACCTGTAAAAATGTCTCTCTCCAGCTCTCTTGCAGCCCCTTTAGGTACTGGAAGGTGCTCTAACGTCTCCCCAGAGCCTTCTCTTCTCCAGGCTGAACACCTCTAACTGTTTCAGCCTCTCTTCATAGGAGAGGTGCTCCAGTCCTCTGATCATCTTTGTGGCCTCCTCTGAACTCACTCCATTAACTCCACATCCTTCTTCTGCTAAGGGTCCCAGAGGTGGATGCAGCAATCCAGGTGGAGTCTCATGAGAGCAGAGTAGAGGGGGAGAATCACCTCCCACGACCTGCTGGCCAAGTTTATTTTGATGCAGCCCAGGGTGTGGTTTATGGTGTGGAACCATTATGGTGGAAATGGTGAGAAGGATCCATTGTCACAGAGATGATGCTCCAGGTGTCTGTGCAGCGCAGAGCAATTATTACATGGCCCCTTGACATGGTACCTCCAGACAGCTCCATTGTGCCAGGATTTGCATGTTATTAACCTGCTCAGTGTTACTACCTCAGAAGAATTAGAAAATAAAAGGAAAATAATATCCCCATTTAAGCTTGGGCATGGTAGACTATTTTTCAACCCTGGCAACATTTTAGTTTCTATCAAAGAAGAACATTTGCTGTTAAGTGGGGAAACCCTGAAGATGAATGTGCAGTGTGAATAAAAATAGCAAAACCTTGGTGGTTCTGCACTTAAGAAAAACAATACTTGGGCCACTTGAAACAATAAGGGTTTGCTCCCAGCTTGAGATTTTGTCTGACAAATTTCAGAGAGAAGGGCTTTTTTCTCCCCTCCTCTAGCCCTGAGACATACTGCAAAAAAATGCGTGCACATGAGCCGTTGTCACTGGGAATGTACCAGCCTTCCATTAACATTGCTCTCTATAGGATGGTGGTTGGCAGGAGTGCTCATTTTAAAATCCAAAGGCTCATGTCTAGTGCTCCAGCCCTTATTCCCCAGAGTTTTTTCAAGCCACTTGAGCCACTTGTCTGGAGCCTGCTTGCTTTGATCTCCTTCGGCATCGAACGTGTCTGGAGAGAGATCTGCAAGGGGAAAGCATGAATCGAATTGTGCGCTCCCATCTCACATCTTGCCCATTGCAAAGCCATACCAGGAAATTGAGGAAATGTTCCAGATTTTAAGCTTTCTACCCTTAGCCAGAAATTAAAACCCCTTCATTAATCCAATCTTAAATCTCAACTAGCTGCTGCTTAAATGTGGTAATAAGTATTTCATACCGATTGTGTTGCATTCCTTGCTGTGTTTATTAAATGGAGTTTCTCATAATTTCAGTTATTCATTTTAATAGGTCAGGACTTGGCTGTGATTTAAACAGACCACTGAGGAAACAGCCGTGGTTAAACATTGTAACAATATGGATTATTAATTTAATTGGCCAGCTATTACTTGTTTTGACTCTGTGCTAACACATTTAGCTCAGTCTCTTGTGGCCTATAAACCACGAAGGTCGTGACTTCAACATCCAGAAGAATGGGAAAAAGAGAATCAGGGCTGAGATTATGAGGAAAAATAGAGAAACAGTGTGGGGAAGGCAGAGTGGGGAAGGCTAAGGGCTTGCTGGAGGCAGTGCAGGGCAAAAGGGGATTTATTTAGTAGCTCAGCAATAGAACATCCTCTAAACCACCAGCAAAACTAGCAGTTTCTTTCAGTCTGCATCCCTCTGAGGTGATTTCAGACAGTGATTTTTACCTGTGGGTATAACAGTGATACCCCCACATGTTTAATAACACCTCTATTTTATTTCTAAATTTTTATAATCTAGTTTAAATTATGCCATGCAAAGAGCTCACATGTGAATAATCAGCAATAATATTTATAAGTGTGTTTAAAAGGCCAATCAGGCATCCCCACCCTGGATGGTTTCACTGCACCTTTATTGAAAACTGTCTCATGATGCTAGTTAGATACAGTGGGGTGGAAAAGCACATTTCAAAGGGCATGCTAGCAAAAAGGGACAGCCAGGAAAAAATGTGGGGTTTATTTTCTGTGCTCAACAAAGACAATGCAATTTGTACCATGGACTGCTCCACTTGAAAGGGGTCAAATCTTTCCATTGATTTTTTTATGCACAACTCTCATTGACTCCAAATAGGAGTTCTGTGCATTTAATAGCATCAGAATACAACCCTGTATTTGTCTTGGCAACTGTGTATAAAATATGGCAGTGGGCAATGTTTCCATACTGTCGCCTGTGCCAGCTATGTTCACCATTCAACTTACACCGGTACTAAGACCCTACCATGAAGAAAACTATATGAATACAAAGGTAGACAGATACATCAGGCAGACAGGCAATCAGGTATGAGTCTCCCTTTTCAGTGTTTATCATGTGCCTTGGAATCTGTAGCTGTTCCTGTAACAAACTGCACAGGCCAGTAAGTTGGAAGAACACAGCCCAAAACGTTTGTCTGCAAAGGCAGGCTCCAAACCATGCAGCTAACATGGGAAATGTAGCATGCATGAGTACAGCATACATAATCAGCAGTAACAGCTGCCCAGACAAGTTGGTGGGATTCCAATGCTGTAAGACTTCTTCCATCCTCGCTCTCTTATCCTCCTTCGCATAGCTCAACCCAATTTTCCGAGACAGGGACACTGGGAAGAAAGACACAGGCTTGAAAGCTTATTCACTGTGTAGAAAAGAGCCAGATGGAGAAACATTCCTGCATTCCCCCTTTCTGGCTTTTTCACCTCTCCTCCTTTTCTGCCTCTCTCCCCCTCTCCCTGACCTACCTTTGGCCCTGCTAGAAGCTTTTCTTCACCATGCCAGCCATCGCTCACACCCCTGTCCTGCAGTCCATCTCCCCTGCAGGCAGACCCCATCCCCAAAGGAGTTCCCATCTTCCAGCCCAGATATCCTTGTTCACCTCCTGCCTTAGGCTTCAAACTTGCTTTCCATCATTGCGTCCCCCATCATGCACACTGAGCCTTGGCTCCTTTCCGACAGTTTTTATCCTACCTCTGAGCACCTTCTACTCCTATACTCAAGAACCAGTTTCCAGATTCAAACTCTCACTTTGCCCAGCTGGTGACACCAGCATCAACATCCTGAAACACAACTATCCCCCTTCACCTATTCAAGATTTATCATTTTTTGTATGCACAGAGTACAGACCAAAGGCTAGGAACCACACTATATTCACCTCCACCACTCCTCCTGGCTCTGTGTGGCAGGCAAGAAACCCCAGCCAGTGGAGCACAGCTCCTCAGCCAGAGAGCCATCCTTAAGCTGCTGCAGGTGGCACATGCTGGGCCCTGTATCCCTAAGTGCGGCTGACAAGCAGGGCTTTCTTCTGTGGTGCCTAGCACCAGCAGCCCCTAAGGACAAGATACCCTTCCCTTTTTCTCCCCCACCCCCAGCCCTCTCACACAATACAGTATTTGTCATGGACTTGTTTTCCAGTACATGAAGAGCACAAAAACGCGTGCTCTTTTATGATAAGGTAAGCAGAGTGACCCTGTAACATTCCACATCTGAACTCAGAACGGCATCTGCCTCACAGCTGTCCTTGTAGCGAGCATTTCAAAAACACAGACGGCAAAAAACAGCAACAATATCTCATCGCCGATGTAGCTGCTTACAGCACAATCCTCACTGGCTTCCAAATACCCGTGTTTGAGAGGTGACCTACAGCTGTGAAATTTGGATGCAGATTCCAACACCACCCCTTAATTTCAAGGATGTTCCAATATGAGTTTTACACAGAGTTGCAGGCCAAGTGCAAAATTTGTGGCTGGAGCTAGGTTCAGATTCTGAACACCCTGAATCACAAAGATTTCCAAGAGTTTTGGCTTCTTTGCAGTATTCATGTTCCCTCTTACTTGAGAGCACTGACATATTGTCTAGGAGTCATGGACTAGGAGCCCACAGCAAAAGGCTCTGCACAAACAGAATAAAAATAAAGGAAAGAGTTCAACGTTCAGGGTCAAGAGATAGATACAGAGAAATATGGAAGTGCAGGGAAAGAGACTGCCAACAGGACAATCAAAGTGCGGTTGAGTTTTCAGTGGTCATCCAGTCAAAGGAGAACTGAGGGGGATTTTGAAAAGTCAGCAGCATTGCAAATGTGTGCAGAGAGCTTCTCAAGAAATGTGGGTGAAAAGACAGCTGGCATGAAAGGACAGGTATGGACATGGACATCTCAGACCAGTTGGAACAAGAGCTGCTGTTGAGGAAATGAACAACAGGGAATGGATGGAGAGGGAAGAAACCTTGAAGGGCACTGAAGGCAGAAACAAACTGCTGCTTCTTGCTACAATAGATAAGGTGATGGAGGAAGGCAAAAAGAAAATTAATGTGATGAAAAATGGGCACCATTCAGAATAAGTATGAGAGGAAATACAGAGTTAGACCAGAGAAAGGGGTCTTGTAATCAGATGAGAAGAGCTTCAACAAACAAATTGGTTGGGAGAAGAGTATCTCAAAGAAGTTGTGCAGAAAGTGCCAACAAAGTTGACTTGGATGTAGGGTATTAAGAGAGAGCAGTCCAGATCAAATTCTACTTATTTATTTGACACCATAAAGAGGTATCCCAAAGAAATGATGAGATTTTAACTGGGGTGGAAGGAAACAAATCATGCCGGAAAGAGGAATCAGGAAATCTAAGATGGTAGCTGAAATCAAACACAGATGAAATCCCTCAAGAACAAGACACAGAAGGAGGACAGAAAAACTGAAGACATGAGTGCAAGGGAGCTCAGGGGCAAAGCAGCTGCCAGCATGAGTGCAAGAGCTGCTGGAACAAGGCAGAGCATGGGACATGGCAATGAGGGCTGGTAGAGGGGGGAGCCTGGTGCACACTCAAGAGCGGCTGCAGGTAGAAGAGCAGAATGATGGTAGAGGTGATGATGTTCAGAGAAGGAAGAATGGAAACTGGGGGTTGGGTGGGTCTTTCTACAAGTTATAATTCAGTTTGCATGAGTAGTCCTTCATGTAGTTCTGCCCTTCCTTTTTCATCGATTCTGGGGCTCTCTGGCAGGTGTTGAAGGAATAAGATCAGAAATTCCTCCTTGTCTTCTGACCTCATATGAGAGATTTTCCAAATAATAATGTGGCTGCAGAAAACCAGGAGAATACTTAATGTATCTTTTTTTACCTCTAAGATTTTTCATTCCACAAGATGTTGACAAAAATCAGCATTTCTAGTATCAGATTTTTTAAAAGAAGAGGGACCATTAGGTCATCTGGATAAAGTCCTGTTGAAAGGTATCAAAATGTCTGTGACTGTTCATGTGTAGCAGCTCCTTCTTGGATGTCTTTAGGGGATTAAGACGAATACTTTGAGTACAGGAGCATGAGTTACTTCAGTCAACATCAGTAGCCAAAGAACTGATTGCACTGGTTTTTGTCTCTGCTGCGGCACAGATGGAGACGATTCAGTAAATTCCTTCAGGGTGAGAATGATCCCCCTTCATTTTGGAAGATAGGTGAGGACACAGAAAACATTAGCGAGTACAGCAAAGAGCAGGTGCTGGCACTCTGCTCGTGCTAGCGAGAGTGATGTAATACTTAAATAAAAATAATTAGGTTGTTGGACGCAAGCCTTCATATAAAAAAACAACATAGAAAACACATGTTTTCACATGTTTCCAATGCAAAAACCACCTGTCCCCAATTGGTTTAATGAATGTTCACATGACTGTGAAGTTTAAATGAGCATGCAGTGAGAGTAGCCAGCACATAGTGGGTCAGTATGAGCATTGCTGTGGGTGAGCAGCAAGTGGTGATTGCCACATGCTCTGCATGTCCTGCCATGGGCCAGGGGAATGTGTGGAGGAAATGCCTCATTTTGTACTTCTTCAGGAGAAGGAATGAACCTATTGTCTGGTCTTCTGGGCAGCAAGTACCCGACTCCAAGCCCAGTAAAACTGGTGGGAATCAGATTCCAGGATCTTGTTGACATTCTGCACATTCTGTGGTTTCTCTTTTGTCAGGATGCACACTGCTTTGGTAAGGAAAGAGGGGAAGGGAAGGAAAGAAATGTCCAGAATTCTCTCCAAAGTCATTTGTGGGAGCATTTATTGGTTTTGCTCTCTGTGCATAAACTTGCCTGTGTGGTCTTGAGCTGGCTGGGTCACTGGTTTCTGCCTAAGAGCTTACTAAAGTGAGAGTAATTTTTGTTTCCCATGATAACTTGTATTTTGAAAACGGCATTCAACAACGTTGGCTTTTTCCCTTTTTTTAGGAAAGCAATTGTTCATTTGAAAATATGACACTAACAAAATATTTTGTAATGTAAGAACAGCTAAAAATGCATTTTGCAAACAGTACAGCACTTGACCATATCTCTTGGCAGATACATGTTAACTCCACCTCAAAGAAGAGATCTAATCACTTGAAACTTGCTAGCAGTGTATATTGTGAATAACACCAGGGCTTTGTACATTTATAAACACTATAAAATTAGTTAAAAATAAAGTTAAAAAAAAAAAAGGCCGGTAGAACATATTCTGGAACATATCAAAGAGCTGGTATACAGTGCTCTGGTGGTTTGCTTCAAAAATAGGAAGCAGTAATGGATCATTACTTGGTTTTCATTCTCACCTGCCTCTGACTTGTCCCACTACATTTCTGAAACTGTTCTGATCCCTTTCCACAACATATTTCTAGCACCCACACAGACACAATCTGTACTTTTGCAAGACAAACGTGAATATTAAATTATCTTGCCTAAACAATTCAAATGGAACTTTAACTGCCTTGCTAAAATAAAAATCTTTGTAACTTCCAATAATTAGCCTTCATCATATGCATAAAGATGCTTTCATCCTTTCTTCTACCAGCTCCTAGAGTTAAATCTGGACTCTCTGAAAAAAGGTGTAAAAATCCAAAAAGTTTTCTACTTTTAATCCACAAATCAGGTTGAAATGCCAGTATTTTCTAAATATCCGACAACCTTTGCAGTTCCCAAATGATTTTTTTGAGTCACAAGCTCAGGATGTGTAAATTTGCAGACTCTGTTACCCCTTAATATTCAAATCCATAGAAAAGAGTGACAGGCTTGGGGAAAGACCCAGAGAATTATTCCAGACTCTTCAACTCAGATTTCATTTTGTTTCTTGATAGTCAGCACCTGACTGTAATTCATTTTGAAAAGTTTAAACAGAACCTTCTATTTTTTGCTGACTTTGGAGCAAGGGCATTTGTCTATCCCTCATTAATCTTTATGTCACTTTCAAGAAACATCATACCTTTTCCTTTTGGAATAGATTCCCTAAATAGAGGTCCAGTGCTGCAACCGTTGTCCCCATAAAGAGTTTGCTAATGACCTTACACCACTCAGAACAAAGATTATTAAACTGGGCCAGATGCTTGCTAGATGAAGAGGAGTTGAAAAGTGGCACTAAAACAGAAGGTTTCTCCTTTGACCCTCCAGTAGGGTTTAAGGCAGCAGCTTGCAGTGGGATTGACTTAACAAAAGCAGGGTGAGTTTAATGATGAGTATTTTCCAAAATGCCACCTGGGCATTTGTTGGTGTTGGGTGGAACCATCAGCCAAGCGCTTCCTAGAGCAGTTTGAAAGGTTATTGAGTCCTTTAACTGTCCTGTAGATACAAGCCCCGGGCTTGACAATATTGGTAGGCATTTACCTACTTGCTACTGCAAGAGGATGGGAATGCACTCAGTCTGAGGATTAACTTCCACCCAAAGAGTGAGAACTTGTTAATACAGTCCAAGAGTATCTCAAGACCCCTTTCTTCCCCCTCCTTGGGTTCACATAATATCATCCTCTTCACCCCTCAGGATTAAAGCTAAGTGGATGTGAAGGACAAGCATGCACCTTCATAGCAGAACTCCTCCCAAACAAAACAGAAATATTTCCTATGTAGAACCTTCCCTTGCTGAGCTCCACCTTTGCTCCAAGTTTCTTTCCATGATTACCAAAGAGTACCCAAATCAAGGCTTGGAGATTTCATAAGAAAAGGAATGAAGAAAGAATAATGACATTTTAAAAGTATTGGAAAATAAAAAGATACAGAGGATTGGCTATGGATATGTCTGAAGAATATATGTAATATTCTAGTATTGGAGACGGGCAATGTTATTCTTAAATCTCCAAAACCTGACAAAACATATAAAAGACAGGACTGGGTTCACAATTACTCCCAAGTGTAATATTATTAAGTTCTTCCAGAAGGGACTTCACTGAAATAAAAAACAGGTTTGATTCTCCATTTTACAAGTCTCTCTGACCTCATATGTTCAATCTGCCTTTCACACCATCGTTGAGTTTGCTTATTTCTGGATAACCACACTCTCTCACTGACACAGGAATGTTAGAGTCAACCTGACACACATAGAAATGTTTCCTATCTGTTAAGCAGTGCAGTGTCAGAATATAACCCAGGATGTCACTGCAATGCACAGTGTCCTCTTAAAGAAAAAATACTCAAGAGATACCTGTGTTAAGGACTCTGTGAAATGAGGGAACTAGCTATTACCGGACTTTACTTATTTGATACATCAACAAAAGTGGACATTAATTCCTTCAGCTGAAAGTCAAGATAACTCATCCAAATAGTACTGGTAGGAAAGGAGGAGGTTAGGAGAAAAAGAGTTTTTACTAAAGCCTTCTGAGTTTTTTTTCTGAAACGCTGGGGGTTTTTGGCGAGTTAATACAGCCCCTATTTTCAAAGCGGCCTTTAATTTAAGACATCCTGCTTTCTGGGTGTCCAGCTGCAGAAAGGGGCAGGCTGGCTACCGAGCGTCAGTCTGAGTTGTTGGGATGCGCAGGTGGTACTGGGGAATCAATGTCAGGCCTTCTAGGAAACACAACATCAGTCGAAAGCGCTGACCTCTGGTGCTCCATGCCGTATCCTTCTGCGAGATTCCAAATGGCGGAGCCGGGTGTAATTATACTGCTGCTTGTAAAGCGCAGCGGATGGAATGTGCTACATCAGCACTCGCTGCTTTTATTACTGAGGGGGAAGAAAGTCTCGCAAGGAAAGGAGTGAATGAAATTCTGAGTGCTGTGTTACTCCGGTTAACTTCTGGGAATCTAATTATTTGAGAAGAGGTGTGCTTAGGAATCATTCTATGTGGGTGTAAAAAATTGCTAAAGAACACCCTGCCTCCCCTCCTCTATACCTTACCCTTAGAAAAAGAAGGCAGGTAAGGGTACATTTAACATTCACAGTCTTTTATATTACTAAGTGAAATCAGAACAAAATATGGTAATTAATCCATTGTGCATTCAAGGATTCAGGTTTGAGCAGCAGATGGGAAAAGTTGTGGATCGTAACCCCATGCAATATTTGACAGAATATCAGTCAAATATAGTTCACACGTCTTCATGTTTCTGTCAGTCCCTCTCATCTAAAGTTAATTTAAAGTGACAAGAACTACATTAGCACTTTTCAAAGGGTAATGCAAACTTTAGAATATTCGCCTCAAATCAATACCCATGCAGACTCCTAAATGGTCAAACTGGCAAGTTCCTGAAGGTGATTTCATTTTGCTTTTTATGCTGAATTTGCCATCTTTTTTTGGGGTTTATGCATTAACCTTTAAACAAATGGGTTCCAAAGTGTGGCAGAGAAGGTGCCACCTATTTATTCTGCAGGATACTGTCATGGACACATGTACAAAAGAAAGTCAAGTGGGCAAATCTAGTTGTGCAAAGTAATAGTTTGGATCTTAGCCTGTGGGTTATTTTTGAACAAGTCCTTATGCAAGATGCCCTCCTTGCGAGTGGGGCGCCTACTTTCTTTTCACCACTGCAATAAAAGAGAGTCCAAAGCAGAGACCTCACACAGGCTCCCACAGTAAGTTTGATCTAGTGGCCCCGGTGCTCACAGCAAACTGCAGCTTTCCTGAAAAGTGTATTATTTGATAGAAACAGTAATTTCCCCCCTTTTTTTCCAACCAAAACAGCCTTTGTGAGCACATGCACATGCACATCTGCAAATGTATGCTCGCGTATTTTTGTGTCTGACTTGGGTGTGGGAGCACAGCAAAGTCCAAATCCTCTGATCTAATGCTATTGCTGTGCTGGCTGCTTGTGCTTCTGCTCCTTGTGTTCACATTACCAAATAAGAGATCACACCCTGCAAGGCTCTGCAGAGCTCATCTCCAGGGAAGGGGAAAGCACTTCTTGGCATTCGGACTGCACACAATCCCAATATTGTCCCCCTTTCCCCCCCCCCCGGCCCTGTTACAAATGATTTAAAGCAGGCTGTGAATGAGAAACATAAGGTAAACACTATTTAGCCTTTATTGCCTTCCGTCCCAAGAGTAACTTGGCCTTGCCTCTGGAGACGTGCCCAGCTCAGCCCTTCTGGAGACACAGTCACTGGCTGGGATATGTGTGTGTCTTCTGGAGAAGGTACAAAAGAGAAAGGATCACATTGGTCAAAGGACTCCAGCTTCTGGAGTTTGCTGGGGCTGAGTCACATGTGGTGTAGAAGGAGGCACAAAGCCCACCAGCAGTGGGTGGGGTGGGGAAGGGTGAAGAGAACATCCAGTCCCTTCTCATTCTTCTCCTTTCTTTTCCAAAAAGCAAACCCTAAGATAATAATTCCCCTGGCAAAACTGACTCCACCCCATCTCATATCCCTTGCACAGGTTGTGCTCCAAAAGGATTGATGAGGCAGAACAGCAGGCCAGCCCAGGCTGTTCATCATCTGCATGGGGGACTTAGATATTATAAAATGGATAAATGGATCAAACTTAAACATGTGCCTGGCTCATCTATGCAACTGGGTGAAAATGCAGCAGGAAAAACAGCTAACCAGAGGGTCCCCAAAGAAAATGGTTAAAATAGATCAGACACACTTTTCCTCATCATTTCATACTTGAGATAACTTTGCCAAGCTGTAGCAAGAACCTTAGTTCTCAGGTAGGTTGTGGGTGATAACTGTCTAAGATGTTCAACTTGCAGGACTTAGTTTACTTGTTTCAGGTGACAGAAATTCCTACTAAAAGCCCACTTAGGCCAGCATCTTCCCAGAGGACTGAACTGGTGCCTCAGCCTGGAACAATCATGAAAATTCTTCACTGTGGAGACGTTATCTGTGCAGTAATTTAACCACTAGAATAAAAAAACCTTTTTCCTCTACTTCTTGACAAAAAGCTTGACTGGGAAAAAGGTTCTTTTCTTTCATGGCCCTGACCTATGAGTATTTTTAGGTTCACATGAGGGGATTGAGTGCCAGCTGGTCCCACCCAGTGTAACCAGGGAACCTTGGTTTTTTTGTGTCTAGTCATATACACTGAGGTGACACTACACAGTTGGTTTTTTGAGCACAGCATTATGTTTATGCAAATGTCTACATTTAAAATAAAATAAATATTGAAACCCACAAAGGCAGAACCTGACATGTCCCCCACCCATCTGCTTGTCTTCCTCCTGTACCTCCTTACTGCTCATAAACCAAAAGGGGGTTCTGCTAAACAGAGGAAGAAATGAACAAGTGGAATCAGGCCACACGTGTTCTTTATGGTTGGACTCAATGATCTTAAAGGTCTTTTCCAACCTAAATGATTCCATGGTTCTGTGATTCATAGACCACTTGCCTGCAGCATGAATTGGCACCAGCTGCCAGGTGCCCAGGACAGAGGAGCTCCAAGGTACAGGAACCTTGAGCTCCTTTTGCCCTTGGTGGGGTTTCCAGATGAAGAACAGACATACAAACCAGGCTTACCCTCTTAGTTTTTACCCAGATGTGCTCTGGCAGAGGCTGCTTGCTCCTCTGGGCTGGCCAAAGGCTGTCTACTGCTCACAGGCTTTGGAAAAACTGTCGTGTGCTGCAGCTGCTCCCCAGGAGACTGGGAGGATGGCCAGGAATAAAAGGAATCTCCTGCAAGAATCCAGGAGCCAGCTTACACCTGAAACCTCAGGAAAACTCAGGGAAAAATCCCTGGTGCTGCTGCCAGAGTTAAACCAGGCAAGCAAAGGACTGACTATTTAATATAGGGGTTCATGGGGAGCTTCTCTTCTGTCTCCATCTTCTGCACCCACCCTTTGTGCCCCAACCTCCATGATACCATTTGATCACTGAGGCCAACACTGGCAATCAGACATTGGGAGTTATAAATCTGTTCCCATCCTTCTCATCTCTTTCCTACAGGCAAGAATTTAGTGAGGGACATGTTAGAAATGAGGAGCACATCCCAATTTGGGGGTTAAACATTTCTTTTCCTTGCATTCAGGAATTTGTGCTTTTTCTATGCCATCCTTGACATCAGAACTATAGTGACCTGTAAAGCAAAAGCAAAATTATTCTTCTTTTCCCTTCTGTAAGGGAATTATTTTTATTTTCTGCAAGACACTGCCTCCTTTTGAGGTATGCACTGAAAACAGCAATACAAAATGCTGTGGAAAACTGTGCTCGCATTTTTTCTGCAGTCATCTCTTTCCTAAGATACATGAAATCAGTAAAAATCTATGTATTCTCCCTGCCCTACATTTTCTATGCAATTTCTGAAACTTTTAATGCCTGCTAAGAGAACTACACTGCAGGAGGAAAGCACATCATCCTGGGAAGACCAGCATTGCCAGCAGGGCTGGCAGGAGAGCTGCAGAGCCATTCGAGTAGGTCACCCCCTGGAGCGAGAGCCATGAGCTCCTCCAGCCTCTGGAGCTGCCCAGGAATGGAGCTGGCACACTCCCTCCTCTCAAGCAGACCACGGCAGCAATTAATTGCATAGTAATGCAAGGATGCAATTAGAGCCTGGCCAAACACAACTTACCCCCTCTCAGGGCCTCCAAATCTGGAACATTTTCATTCAGCAGCTCACCCAGACATGCTGGTGAGTGTTGATCTCAGAGGAGTGAGTATCTGACACCCTTGTCAGCACCACCCTGCTGTCATCCTCTTCCTCAGTGGGTGAGTGGAGTTGGGTGCTGATGCTCTGGGCAGGCACTTTGATATCTTCCCACTTTGTTTTGCCAATGTTCTTGCTCGGGGTTGTTTTCCTGACAACCCAGCAATTTTGATCTTTCTTCCAGGAGGCCTTTTAGTCAGTGTAACTCCCTGAGTTTATCCTTCAACATGCTGTATTTCAATTATGCCATTTATAAAGAGTGCAAACTACTTACATATAATTTGTTTGTTTGTTCTGCTTGTGCTCTCTCCTTGTTTTTATCCTCAATCAATGAACTACCCAGACCAGGGTAGTCATCTGTGGCTGTTTGGAAATAAGCCGAGCATATAAAGTCTTATGATTCTGGGTCCATCAGCTCCCCTTCCCCCCACCTCACCACAAATGGACTCTATTACTAATCATAACTCACAGCCAACATCTCTTTGGTTTTAGAGAGGAAGAGATTTTCAGCCTCGGGCAAAAGACATCCAGTCTGATCATGAGAGATGCTGAAAGCTACGGGGGTTGCTGGCTCATAGTATCACTGAGGATATAGTCCTTGGGGAACAACTTCCCTGCTCTGTAAGTTTTCTTTCATCCAAAATTCAGGCCTGCCCTGTCCCAGTTAGCTGAATAAAATCTTTACAAGAAAAGAATGGATTTGGGTGCCTCTGGTGGTTTTTTTTTGGGGTGTTGAGCACAGTGGAGGGACCTGCTTTGCAGAGATGGCTGAGCAACTTACTTTCTGAAAAGGAAATCTCCTTACACATCCCAAGCAGAGCACCCTGAAGTGCAGGAATCTGAAATGTCAGGGCACTTTTGAAAATGGCCATAAAACTGCTCAGAATGAAAAATAATGTGAAAATTTTGAACTTCTCATCAGATATGGAATTAGGTTCCACCTTCTATGCTACAAAAAACCTTTTATTTTCATGTCTTATAGCATTTAAAAATACTGAAAAATGAAAATAAACATTGGAAGCAAAGTTTTACTTTGGCTGAGCAGAGGTCTGCTACCTGTACTCTGCTACCCTGTCCTCTGCTTCCCTTTAAAGCCAGTGGTAGAATCTCTCCCAGCACACCAAATCCATGTGTTTGTGTACTGTTTGCACCTATATTTATATTCTCTTAATTACTTTGTATCCCATACAGTTTTAAAAACTTCTCTTTTAGTAACAAAGCTTTCCAGCTCATTTTTGTCTTTCTTTTAAAAATAAACAACTTAAAAGAAGGCAAGATCAGAGGATTAAGTAAATTAATGAGAAAGATACTTAAAAGGCTTTCAAAGTCTCCTTCTTGCAACACTGGTATGTAGATTTCTTAAATAAGTAATCATAAGTTCGCAACTCAAATTAGCACCACCATACACGTTAGGAAGGTCTGGCTCAGGAGGTATAAAATTTGGACCCACCTCCGTAAAAGACACAAACCACGTTTGGTTTCATTTTCTTTTTCCCTTTCACTGCATTTTCCCCTCAGTAGCTGGTGAGGGCATTTCTGTTTTCCCATTCAGTGTGGCAGGCATGCTTTGGGTTCTTCAGAGAGAGGGAAGTTGTGCATCTTTATGCACGAGCTGTAGACAGCACAGGACAACATTCCGCTCAGCTGTCGGGAAAGGTGGGAAGAGCTCGGTCTCCGCAGCAGCTGGCAGGTGCCCACGCGTTGCTCTGCAGGCACTGAGGGATGGGGAGACGGGGAGGGGATGCTCGAGCTAGAAAGAAACAGAAAACACAGATAGACACAACTGAGGCCAAGCTCTGAAAGACAAACCGTAAAGGCTACAGACGGATGTCTTAGCCAGGAGGCACGGAAAAGTATGAAAGGAAGAAGCAATTAGGAGTATTTGTCATAAGAAGCATTAGGGAAGAGAACAACTTTGACAACTTAACCTGTGGCATGTAGGCAACTTGCAGCTTGCTGTCACTGAAGGTGAGGTGCAAGAGGCACCATTTTACAAAAACCCCAACTTTTTCCTGGTTCACTCAAGGCCCTGTTTAAGTTACTGGAGAATACAGAACCTCTGCACTCTGCAGTGCAGCACCTCCTCTCCTTCACACTTACTTTCTGTGGGGTGAAAATATTTCAGGTTCTCGCCTCGAGGAGGAGAGACTGAGCACAAAGCATGAGCCCTCCAGCAGCACACAGGGAGCACTGCCCTCCACACACCACAGCCACAGGGAAGAGGTGGGACCAAGGAGTCTGCATTGCAATTCGACCTCGGACACAGATAGATATAAATACAAATATAAATATAAACATTGTTCTTCTCTCAACAGATTAAGTCAAACTCTAAGGCTGGATGAGAAGTAAGAGTATGCAATATTCTTTCTGCTGATTAGCAAAGGAACCTGTGCCTCTCATCAGTGGCATCCAGACCTCCTCCGCTTCCCCCTGCAGATTAACCCTGATGCTGCTCATCCCTGTCCTCCTTGGCAGGAGACTGTCAGGGCATTTCTCCAGTCTAATTTTGGGAATCTTGCCCATGTATCCTTGCTGCCTAGGGAAGACACCTCAGCTCACTAACCTTCCAGCTGCATTTCCTGGGATAAGGACTAAAGTTGTGTGGGACAAGTCTGGGCCTGCGGGATGAGGCCCAGTGTCCCTTTGTGCCCATTAGCAGAGTTATGCAGGCTCCCAGCATCTCCTCTGATTTTGGCTGTGTGAATCCTGCACTCCTGAAAAATCAGTGCAAAAAGACCTAATTCCTCAAGTTGGTGTCTTAAAGAAGTTTGGAGTACCACCCCTGTTTTGGCCAATGGAAACACCTGAGACCACAGGAGATGGTCCCACCTCCCAAAGCCCTCAGGACAAGGAGGCCCAACAACTGGAGAAAACAATTTTAACAAAATATTTAGTAGCATTTAGAAATTCAGTTATCTAAGATTTGTTAGAAGGGTTTAGTCGGTTAAAAAAAATATTCCCCAAAATATTGTTGAAAAGGTGTAAAATAAGATTAATAGTGAAGTAAGTGTGTGTGTGTGGGGGTATGTGTGTATAAACATGCTAGAGAATTCTTTTATCTCATTGAAAGACATTTGATACTTATTAAAAGATTATTGCTTTAAGGCATATTTTGATTTTCTGCCTTAGACTGTGGAGAGTCTTGCTACTGAGATAATAACAAAGAAACCTTAAACATGAAAAAAAAAATAGACACATGAAAGATAGTATGTTCCTTATTAGTAGTGGTATCATTTTTGGTGGGATTGCTTGTCTCCAAATATAACAGAAGTTTAAAAGTAAAAGCCCATTTCTAGTAAAAAGAGACACCACACAGTAGTTTTGAACTTTTTTTTTTTTGTATTGAAAACTGCTGGTGTGTGATACTTCATTAAGCAATTATCATGACTATTTACTTCAAAAATATTTTTACAGTTTCAAGATCTGTGCTAAGGAGAATACAATCAACTGTGTTGCATGTATCAAGACGGAGAGAGTTAGACAAATCTATTAGACATGCCCCAACAATGCTTTTAAAACTACACTTTTTTTCTGCTCTTAGATGAAAGCATTCTGGGGAGTCTAAAAGCCATCATGTGCAATTTTAGAGTGATTGAAACCTTTCAGAAACTTGAATATGTATTTTTTTACTTTTTTTTTACATATATATATATATTATTTTTTTAATATGTGTTTTTACTTTGCTGTTTCTACTCTCTCTTTACAGCACCTTTCTGCCCTCAGACCTTGCAGTAAGCTGGAGAGTTGAGCCCAGCATGGTAGAATATTTCAGTCAGTGAGATGACACAGCTGCAAATATAAGTTCCTTGTAGCTGCAAAACTGTTAGTTTAGAGGAGTAGTTTAATTTTTATTGAAGTTAATTAAAATTCATTTGAATTGATCTAAATGCAGAAGATGATAACCTTCCTTATGGGAAAGGACAACAATTATGGCACATAAAGCTAAATAAACAGCATGGAAGCAAAAGACAGTCCCAAATTTACAGACCCTTCCTAGTTTACAATGGGCTGAAGTTTAAATACCACATAAAAAACCTCCTGAGCAGGGAGGCATTTGAAATAGATGCCTGATTAGTGAAATGACACACAAAATTCATTTTTCTATAAAGATGTGCAAATATTTTATTTACTCAGGAGCATTTACACATTAAGATTTAGGCAGACATTTTCTGTGTTTTGACCTACACTTACTTCAACAACATCCATCTCTAGAATAACTGTGCTGCCTGCATGAACATGTATATACTCATTTGTATGAACATCGAGGGGCACATTTTGTGGAACACATTTAGAAGATAAATAAATAAATAAGTGATTTTTTTCCCCCTCACAGAACAGAAAGGTTAAGGGATCACTGAGCGAGGCAAGAAGTGCTTTGGCATTGGAGGAAAACTGCAGATCAAGAGAATATTATTTTTAACAGCAAAAGCAAACCTCTTTTACATTCAGTACTTCCTTTGTTTCATTCAGGACAGTAGGCATTAGAAAAGGGACACAGCCCCAGGAATGTAGCAACCCAAACCCCATTAAACATGCATGGGGAAGATTTCCAGCCTGCTGTGCAGGGAGTTACATGCCCAGGCTCTGTTAACAACAGTAATTGTGCATATAATTTCCTGTGCGTTGCTCTGAAAATTCACCCTACAGACTTTAGCTCCATGTCAAGTAACCCAGCAGCCATTTATTACAGTCTGAGGGTGGAAGCCAGAACTTTGAAATTGCAGAATGGCAGACTTTGCTCCCCTCCCTTTCCCACACTTTTTCCAGTCTCCATCAACCGAAGTGAAGGTCCAAGGACCAGGTCCTCAGACAAAGCAGGAGTGCATCTCCAAAGGATGCAGTGTATCCTGTGTGGTGATGGCTCCCCGTCCCTGGTCTGGGCTCTGCTGGTCTCATGATGGTCCTTGTTGGGGTCAGCAGATGTCTGATTGTGTGCAGACCTCTTTGGACCTGGCTTTCACCTCTGGAAACCTTGCAGAGGCATGTGTCTGGGGCAGGTAGTGCAGGTGTTCGTGGCCCAAGGAGGAAAGGCACAGCTGCAGTGTGGTGCAGAGTTAATACCCACAGGGGCCCAGAAAGTGGGAGAGGTGGCAGCTCCCACAGGGCAGGAACAAATGAACTTGCCTAAAGTGATGGACTGAAGGTGCTTCAATAGCGGGTTTGAATCAGGTTATTAAATAATGAGTGGCTGACCTCAGAGAAGGGGCTGGTGCTGAGGTCCTCACAGGGTTTCTGGATAGGGGAATTGCTAAGAAAAGTTACCAGGACAAAAGGTACAAGTGAAGCTCTGAGAGGAAAAATTTGCAGCAGGAAACCCAGCTGACAGTGACCCGATACCAGGCACTACTGTGAGACATGCCAAGCACCCACAGCTGCCCTGAAAGCTCAGAGTTTTATGGGATCAGACCAAAGAACAACTGAAATAAAAACTTTCTGTCCTGGAAAAGCAGTAAAATGCCAAGCTGCCTTCCCTGGCAGAGAAGCAATTAAAAGTTTGGCTCTATCTGCTCACAGAAGAGTGAAAGCAGAAAGTAAAATGGAAGCTACATCTGAGGACATCGCAGAATCAGGGCAAGCCATGAAGGTAATTTGCTGTAGGAGACCACTGGGCTCCAGAAGATCTTACAGTGAGTTATGTTGAATAAGATCACCCCCCATCTGGTCCTCTGCACTTGGATACTAATTAAAAAAATATACAAACTCATCATCCACAAAAGTACGTACACACTCAAGCATTCAAACCACCATGACTATGAAACAAGAATCCCACCTTCTCCACCACTCTCCTCACCAAACTACCCCCTCAGCCCTCAGCACCAGGAGGAAAGGACAAGAGGAAAAAGCAGAACAAAACCAAGATGTTCTTGGCACAGCGTGCCCACAAGGTTAGGCAGTGATGCACTAATGAATAAGGTTCTCCAGGGAACAATCCCACACCAGTAGGTGGAACGGCTAATCTAATAGTTTTCTTCCATATCTAAATTCTATAAAGGTGTAACTTGCAGCAGGGAGCATGTGATCACTCTTTGAATAAGCAGTGGGAGGGGAAAGGATATGTTTAATGGCCAGAATTAGTTTCCTTACACTGGTTTCCTGAGCCATTGTGCAGAATATGCAGCCTAAGAGTAGTGAGAGACTTTTTTTTTTTTTTTTTGATTTTGAAATGGGTACACATCAAATACACCCATCCCCCAGACACAAGAAAATTCTCACCACATGCTTCTGTCCTCCAGACTTACACAGCATTTTATTGTATGGAACACATCAAAAGGGTTTGGTTCCCTTGTAAAAGTTTTACAGGAAAATCATTGAAGAGCACTGTAACTTTTCTTTTTTTTTCAAATTCAAAACTAGAACCAATATTCTGGATTCCCACACTTTGGTGTGGACTCAGAGAAAGCTGTGCTTTTCTGTACTGTAGAGCAGAAATACAGACCCTGTATAATTAGAATTGCAGTCATGGCCTGTGGGATCTAGTGATTTGGACATATTTTATTTAACCAGCTTAGTAAAAGGTAATATTCAGCAGCTGTGATCTATAGCAGAATTACAATTTTCAGGGTCAAGGAGGGATTTTGATATTAGGAGGTTGGGCAGAATTGCTGTAAAATCTCATGAGCTGTCGTTAAAAATAAATGAGAAAATAGGTTATCCAAGAGTCATTGTAAGGGAAAAATCAATAGGCAGTGTCTATTCACTTGGGCTATCAAAATCCTTGAAATTTGAACAAAAGTTTCACGTTTACTGTGCTGTAGGTTTTGAAATGTAAGTGGTGAATGCTCTGTGGGTACAAATTCATTGTGCTGTGCATTCAAACAAGGAGAAACCCTTCTGAAGTTCTGGAGTTCTCTATTAAGATAGTACAGTTCCTTCGTCACCAAGTCAGACATGTAAAACAGTTGCCAGCAAAACTTCAGAAGCAATTTTAGCCAACTGGTGACAAACTCTCTCTTGGAAATACTGCATTTCTTCATCTCACCTTGCTCCTCTGGGGTTCTCTCCCACGTCTGTCTCCCACCGGATGCAGGGAGGGGCTGCAGCCCCAGAGCCCAGGCAACTTTGTGCGAGTGCACGTGCCTGGTGCGGAACTGCAACCAGCGGAGTTTGGGAGTGAGCATTACTGATAATTCGGAGCAGTACACATAATTGATATGGAAAGGGAGTATCATCCTCATTCAGAAACAATTAACTTCCCCCTCCAACACAGCAGTTCAAAGAAGACCCAGCCTTTTAAATATGAATGAGCCGAATTTCAAAATACGCAACTATTAGCTAGTACAATGTACACATGGAGTAGGATTTTTTTTTTTTAATATTCTTGTGACTACCAAATTTAAGTGTGACATGGATGCAGATGTGCAGGAGCCCAAGTCATGCATGGACTCCAGTCAGCCAGAAGTGGGGAGGGGAAAACGAGAGGTTCACACTGCTCTTGGATTGTATTATTTTATTTGAGCCAGATACGATCCAAAAATCCAGTTAATTCTTGGTTCAAGACAGACAACTGAGACTTTACAGAACACACAAGAATTAGCAGAAAACACTCATTGCAAATGGACATCCAAAAAGAAAACCTTTCCCCAAAGCTCAACAACACTGAGGAATTCAACAGATCCTGCTGCAGCAGCCCGATGAAGATTTGTACATTGTTAATTTGATTGCAGAAGGTGCATGTTAAATAGAAAAGAACTGAGTTTGTCACTGTCATCTGAATCCATTCAGTCAGTGCAACAAAGGTATATTTAACTAAAATATGAAACAGACTTGCTAACACCGCATTATTTTCTCAGGCTTACAAAGTTAAAAAAAAAATTAAACTGAATATAAATGACTTTGAGCATTTTTTATGACACCCACAGCCTAAGTGATCCAGATAATGTAATCTAACCATCATTAGAAACCATGAAATTACAATTCCTCCGGGATGGATATTTATCTCTCTGTTACACACAGAAAGGCGATTAATTAGTAGCTCTTACAGTGTTTAACATTAGTGTGTACGGAGGCTGATTAAAATCTAACTATAGAACAGCTATGATAGCTAACATGTAATCTGGGGAAAGTTGAGCTGGGGCACGAAGAAGCACCTTAAAAAGAAAACTTTAAAAAATGTAGTCTTAGAAGTAGGTAGCTTCAAAGCCAAAACACAGGCTTCGTTCTAATTTCTGTTACACACAGTAATCATGACAATTACTGAGATTTCAAAAACCCCAATATTCAAAACAATTAAACCCACGTCAAATATTTTTCCAAAGTGGTACAATTCACAGTACACGCTTTTGCTTTGAGAAAAGTGTACAGAACACAGTCATGAAGAGAATCATACTGTCTTGAATGGCTTATTCTGAAATTTAAATGGGAGGGTTTGCCAGGATGTGTCTGTGTAAGTCCTGTATGGACAGGACAGCATGCACACACTGTGTGGGCTAAAATTCATATTTCTGGTGTAATTTCACTGGCTCGTGTGGAATGCACCAAAGATGTGTCAGTGTGTGTGCACAGAGAGTTTCCTCCAGGATCTTATGGGGGACAAGAACACATGGATAATTTCACCTTGAGAGGAATAGACAGAGGCAACTTTAGCAGATGTGCTTCCCAGAGCAAACCTTTTATTCACAAATTTTTTGTGAATAAA
The DNA here is from genome assembly GCF_009650955.1 of Corvus moneduloides. Taxonomy (NCBI): domain Eukaryota; kingdom Metazoa; phylum Chordata; class Aves; order Passeriformes; family Corvidae; genus Corvus; species Corvus moneduloides. The sequence continues at coordinate 8,973,347 of NC_045483.1, forward strand.
AATACTGGAGGAATTTCACACAAGGGCAGCTGAAAAATCCCAATTCACTAGTTGTTATCATGAAAATAATTTCTTACTTTGGCATCACCATACCTAGGTATGGGAACTAAGAGGTTTGGGCTGGATGAGAAGAGGGAAGAAGCTTTAAAAGCAAATGTGAACAGCTCAGCAAAAACTCCACGGTAACCCTGGTTATATTTAATTTTTTGAAACGATCAGCTGAGACCACAAGTCAGTATCGGACCTAGGTTGTATTTTAGTGAGGACACACAAAAAGAAATTGGAAGTACCAATGTAGTGTAAAGAAAGGACACTTTACCACCCCCACAGCCCCCCAGTGCAGGTCCCAAAGAACTGAGCCACTGATTCCTAATCCTCTCCATTGGATCAAGTATTGTGTAGATGCTGCTCTCTTCTGGCTGCCTACACAAATTTTAATATGCAAAATGTTAATAAAAAGTGAAATAAAAGGCTGAGAACAATCAAAGATGGCCTCAAAGTGCTGAGGGCAATGGAGGCACCTCCGAGGCCTTGCTGGGGAGAGGTGACCTATAACCAGTTGCCTCACAGTTCTGATCCTACACCACATGGGCCATGACCTCCTTCAAAATTTCCCTCCTCTCTTCCTGAAGACCTCACTCAGGATGACCCACATTCATATTTGGAGGCAAGGAGAAGGCACACTCCTATTTTTCACAAGAAAAATAAGATGGAGATGGGCAGCACTGACTACTGTGGGCAAACCACACAGGGCAAGGGGCACAGCTGTGATGCTGTGGGGGGTGTGCATTTGGCCATCTTGCACCTCACGACAACCTGAGTATCAACAGCTCAGTTTTGTATTCTTACAAAAACAAGGACAACTGAAACCGAGTCAGAAGGTTTAAAAAAAAAAAAAAAATTAAAAATCCTCTAAACTCTCAAGTGACCCTTGCATCAGGACAAGGATCTTTGAGCCTACCCAGCACAACCAAGCTGCCAGACCAAGTGTATCAGGAGTCACACCACCCCTTCAGAGAGAGCAGAGGAGGAACAAGATTCCTTTGAATAGGTTGGAGGTAAGAGGTAAGAGGTCACCATGGCATCCCATTGCTCCACTGTGGGACACAACAGGGTAGGACATTACTGGGGTCCAAGATGACCTCAAGATGGTTGACTTCTTTCTACCCTCTAGTTCCACACTATAGATGTGTCCCTGTCAGGCACTTCTGGCCACCCACTCTGCAGATTTCCTCAAGCAGAGCTACTGGGTCAGTCCTGTGCTTCAGAGGAGGTGCCACACCCTGCTCCATCCATCTCATGTGCCCATGTGGCAACATCACGTAACCATTGTCTGCCTGAGAAAGAGCTGCTCTGAGGGCACACACCTGTGGGTAGTGTGAGTTCAGACTGTCCAACTGCACCCAAGTCACCAGTCCAAGCTGCAGGACAGCTCAGACACTGCGTGCAAGCCAAAACATCTCATCCTAGAGACAGAGGAAATAACCAACACTGAACTAAACCCACGCTAATTCATTGTCCTCCTTAAGGTTCTTAAAAGATAAAATTAATCTCCAACTCAAGTGATATCTGGCTATGTCCTATGTCCCTGGAGCCCTGCTGACCACAAGGCCAGGACACACGGCTGGGGCTGAAGCCTTATGAAGGTGAGAAGTGCTGTCCCTGTGACAGCCCAGCTGCTGTGGGTGGCTGGGGACCATGTGTTTGCCTGGCACTGGTTTGCTCCTGCTGTGGGAAGGAGAGGAAGTGCAGTCCTCACAGCATCCGTGGGACTCGCAGGGATATCTGTTACAATTCATTAAGTAGCGCTCTAAGAAGTTACAATAATAACATTTCAACAGAGTTTCCAGAGGGAGTCTCAGAAACTACAGGAAAAGCTGACAAGTTTCAATCCATTTATCAAAGCACTCCAAGACAGATGAAACAGCAGAGCTGCTTAGTGAGGAATGTCTCTCTTTCTGGGTGTCCAGAGCATTTCAGTAAATAAAAAGCTCTTTAAAAATAAGTCAATAGAATGGAATCCCTTTTGCCTTTTGCCAGCGCTTGTATTACACTTACACCCAAATGACCCTCCTACCTATAATACTGCAGCATTTACACACACATCAAATGGGTGCTTTTCACTTACATAATACATTTAATCCAGGGATTACAGAGCACATTATATATTAAACATTACACCACCTCGTGAGGTAGGTTAGCATTAATGAAGTTGTGGTGGGTAAACTGAGGCCCAGGCCAGCTTTATTACTTGCCTGTGGTCCACAGGCAATCAGTGAAAAGTCATTAAGACGCTGTTCAAGCAGCAGACACACATACGCACCTACTTGTATGGGTAAAATAGGCTGATCCACGCGTTCTAAAGCAACTTCAGCTGCTCATCTGGAGACACTCAGGTCTTGATTTTCTGAGGGCAGGAGAATAAAAGGCAAATAGGAAAAGACAAAAAGAACAGAAAGCAAATATTTGCTGTTAGAAATATTTTTTTTGTACACCAAACTGTGTACACAAAACAAGAGGCATCCAAAACTGAAGGACACTTCAGATGCTGGTCTCCAATAATTTGATTTTCTGAGTAAAGATTTTTCTAGACCTGCAACAGGGGTTTTGTTAGGTTTTTGTTCAATAACGTCGGTTTATATTCAGCTTTTGTATAGCAGAGAAAAAAAAAAATCTTTGGTTAAGGTCTTTGAGCCAAGCATCTAGGATGAAATTTTCAAAAGCACTCAACAGTGGCTTTTGAAAATAGAATTAGGCTAGTTGCTGAGACAAGCTTTGAAAGCCACCCCCTACCTCCTTCAGCATTTTAACTGAGAGCTGCTTTCCTCGGTGGTGGTACTGTTCCCTGTTTTAGTCTCCCCATCTCATGGCCCTCACCAGTATTGCTGAGGCAAGTTGGATTTAACGCCAGGAAAGCAGGCAGGAGACAGGCAATGCGGGAGCCTGTGGTCATGACCTCCCCAGCAGGTCTGCTGCCCCAGAGTGGTGTAGCTGGACACAGGGATGCTCCCTGGGTGGCTCCCACTTTCCAGCCAGCCTTTGTTCTCTTTGTGGGAGTCCTGGCTAATAGAAGTGTACACCCTTCGCCTGATGGGTAGGTGAGGCTATAATTACCTTGGTAATAAGGTCTGATTCCTCCCTGCTCTTCACCTCCTTGGCTGACCAGGAATACTTGTCTAAAGTGGGTGCAAAATGCTACCAGATCAGAAAGATGACATTTTACATCAATGGAAATGACCAGGTGTAAGGAACAAAGGCCTACATAACAATGCTCTTAACTCTGTTGTCTTTTACTTAAGTAGTTCCTCCAGCAATGACACTAATGAGGCCTTGTTTCCTCAGGGTTGGATTCTCTAGTATCTAAATGGGATGTGAACTTTTCCTGGGGAGAGAGGCATTTATAATTTCTCCCTCCCAGGTAGTGTCCAATTTGGGTGGATGTCATGCTGCAGCCTTTCTCGGTGAGGACACCAGTGGGACATCTCTCCTCTTGGCTGCTCATTTTCCTGAAACCGAAAGAAATTTTTGAGAGCTCTGCACTTCTATTACATCTGGCTGGATTTGGTCAAAGGCTCCAACTTGGCAGGGAAGACAAATTCATCAAACAAGACAGAGCAAATACATAAGCCTGTTTCTTCTAAGAAGAGAAGATTAAATATTATTTTTTATTTATAAGCAAGTTTTCTAGTGGTGTGGTAAACTCATAGGGTATTTTTTTGCTGCCTTGGAAGGCATGCCTGGCTGCAACTCCTGCAAGCAGTATCAACAAAAGGAGTATGTACAGACAAATACATGCAGGCAGGACATGCAGCTCAGGCAACAGGCAATGTTACTTAGCTGGCTACAGAAGAGAACTGGAAAGTTCATTAAATCCACAGAAGCAGCAATCGTGTTCACTGGGGACAGTACTGACCGGACAAGGTCATGGGTCTGAACAGAGAAAGCAACTGAACAAAGAAGCAGCAGTAGAAGGTTTTCTTTGGGTTTGGTCCAGGAGAGCAGTCACAACATGGCAGCCAGCAGGATGCACACGTAACGCTGGCAATGCAGGCTTGGCAGCCTGCTCCAGAGACCTCTCTGGCCACAGGACAGCAGGGACAGCCCCTTTCCTGTACAGAGTTTAATGGCTCAGAACCACTTAAGGCCCTTGAAAATGTTTCCACTTTCCAACGCTGCTTTCTGGCAGGACAGATATCCAGCCAATGCCTTCACTTCGCACGCTCCCGAACATCCCATCAATGAACAGGCACCGGCCTCGTGAGAAACCTGACACTGGCTTGCAGAGTCCACATCCTTCATCAGTTGTGCCACCACTACGACCTGGTATCTCTTCTTGTGATAAGCCAAAACACTGAGGGAACACCCAGGCTGCACTGCCATAATTGCAGGATAAATCTGCAGCACACCACAGTGCCTGGGTGGTGGAGAGATATCAGCTGTGGGCGACACAACTCCTCACTCTTAGCCTACCCCATAGAACAGGCAACATTTGTAGGTTATCTAGGGTTTTTTACCAAATTATTGTTGCCTAGGGAAAAGCAGACTATTCCCAAATCCACCTGGGGATGCCTCTCCAGCTGCAGACACCATTTTACTTATACGTGTGCACAACAATCTCCCAAGCAGGTTTTCCAACCTGGAGAGGTAATCACGTCTGTATGTTAGTGAGAGACAGAGAACCACAGAGCAAGGGCTGGGAGCTCCCCTTCTCTGTGTCTGTCCCTGTAGAACTTGTCTGGTGAGAGATGGAGACAGAAGCAACAGATCCCAATAGTACCGACCTGTTACAGCCATACCTTCAGGAAAAGTCCAAGGAACTACCAGTGGACCTTCCTGAGCAACAGATCAATACGGAGCTTCATATCAGCTGCGCCGTTATTCATGCCAAAGGCAGTTGTTTGGATGAAGGGATGAAGAGTGCACAAGTTCACTGGTTCTCAGCGTATAAACTCTTCCCCTCCCAGCCCCCCTTCCTGTAGATGCCTTCATTATTTATGTGTGACAAATAAAAGACAGTAGTGGAAGATGCTAAAGTGTTTCTCAATGTGCACTTCTGTTTCCCGACATGCACAGGCTGGGACTGTGCACCCAGGCCAGGCTGTGGGCACAGTGAAGAGCCAGTGTGCCACTGCTTAACACGCATGAAAAACCCACTGCCACGCAGTAGTTGATGAAATATTCACCTGCTACATGCCTCTTTCCCCACGTGACTCCAGAAGTGACAAATTATCCCAGGAAAGTGCAAGGGACCTTTGTTGACTTGGATGGATTTGCTCTGCAGCATCCTGTGATACGTCATCGCACCTTGCTCGCCATTTCTGCCGTCATCCCTGCACAGGGACCCACCGAATGCAAACTGCATTCAGATGTACTGAATAAGAAAAGATCAATGACTGACTATTATAAAGCAAAGGGAGCCTAACACGTACCCTGCCTTGGACCGTTTCTTTTTTTACCATCTTAAAATTCTCCTGAAGCTTCTCCTTCCATAAGAGGATTATTTACAACCAACAACTGCAACTACAGAGAGGAAATATACTTAGAGATAAATACTTTTTTTTCCATAAAAAGTAGGAGTTATTTTTATCTGTTTCAAAACAAAATCTTCCCATGGTTTCATACAAAAACCAAAAAAATGCCAAAACACATGCTGTCCCCTCCAAAAAAAAAAAAAAGGCTGAGCCCACATCCTCCTTGAGTTTATCATAAGCTGTCAAGTTGCTAGAAACAGAACTGTGTAAGTCATTACCACAGCTAACAACTTTAGTGGGGATCCACATGCAGTTCAAAACAAAAAAAGAAAGGGACATGGATTTTTTTTTATTTAGGATGTGTGCAAAAGTGGTTCACTTATGACTACGTAAAAAAAAAAAAAAAAAAAGTGGATATAAATATTTATGATTGGAAATTTCATTATTTAAAATTATTCTATAAATTTGCTAGTAACTCGAAGATGAATGCCTGCTGTACAGTTTGCAAATTAAGTACCATTATTTTTCTCTTCTGCACTTGAATATTACTCACAGCTAAAGTCATTTAAAGGGGTTAACATCAGCCTTAATTAAATATTAAAGTGTGCCTGTACCTGCTGCTATTGTTGCCCTTAGAATAAGATATAACCTATTTTTGACAAGTTTTCATCTTTCTCTGTGGAAGACGCTACATGAAACCAAATCAGTGGCAAAGAGGAGGGTAATGAATAATCTATTTCATATTCCAGCAGTACCCAGAGCTCTGAGTGGAAAAATATTCAGTCAGATGATAGTATGAGGCTGCTGAGGTACCACATGACGCAGCTAATGTTTAAATAATAATAATAATAATAAAAAAAAGCGATAAACAAATCATTAGCCCTTAACAGTTGTTTAATGCAATTTGTTAATGAACGTAATGGTGGGGACTAATAATGAAAGAAAATAAAAACGTCTAAACAGGCGCCAAGTTGCCAGTGATGCTCAATTATTTCCTTGTCAAGTTTTTATGATTTAATGAGCTCCTCTGGGACTGACGGCTGTCAGTCAGTCGTGACTTTTTGACACCATTACAACTTCAAATACAGCAGCAGGCAGGCTGTTTTCCTCGGATTTGAAATACTGAAATGATCTGACAGGTTTAAAGAAAAGATGTGCAAAAAAAAAGGAGAGAGAGAGCGAGAGAGAGAAAGAGAGAGAGACACAGTTGCTTTTTCTTTCTTTTTCTTTTTTTTTTTTTTCTTCTATGGGGCAGACAATCTCTGGATGCTATTTGGTAATGAAAACCCAATCACAGAGGTCATTATCTGATGAGGTTTTCTTGGAACTGGCAGGGTTTTTTTTTCTTTATTTCTTTACTTAATGATAACCCTCGATGGGTTTGCCCCGCATGGGATGGTCAGAGCCGCACAATTTTGTTCACCATTAATTTCAGCCTTTGAAGCTCAGAGCTCTGAAGCAGCAGCAAAGAAAACCCCCCACCAAGCTGGCTCCAAAATAAGACAATCCAGCCTGCCTTAAACAGAATAGCAAATGGCCTCGCATCCCAGAGATGGGAACTGACGTCAGTCAAGCTACATTTTCTGATATTTCCCCAAAACGTATAGCATTTAAAACCCTTTAAAACTTAAGGGTCTTTAATTAATTTGCTTTTGATTTTGTATCAGTGCAGAATTAGTTTATTTATTATGTGAGCCCAGCTGTTTAGCAGGGATGGATTTCGCACACAGCACCACGCGTGCGTTTTTTAATTTGTCGTTTCTCCACAAAGGCTGGCAACATTAGAAACACTTTGCTCTTTGAGGTTTACATTTGTAAGCACTTGGATTCATTCACAGATGATAAATGCAACCAAACTTGGCCAGGGGAAGTCTGGACCTGGGGGTATCACCCTACCTCTGTGGGTGGTTGGGGTTGTGCTCTCAGTCGAGGTCACTCAATCCCCACCAAAATGTGTGGATTTGGTGAATCTCACCTGCACACTTCCCGGGCCAGATGAACAGGGGTGAGAGAGGAGTAATAATGTGTTTTGAAGAGTGTAATGTCCACCTGAGCACTGTTTTACATGTGGGGAGTACACGAGGATGCAAAGCAGGCACGGAAGAGTTATTAACAGGTTAGCATGAGAAACATAGCGATGGCGGGCTCATCAAAAGTGAAGATGAAGGCTTTGCGTGGCAGTCTCTCTCTCTCCCTCATTCCTATCTGAGTGGATGTATCTGATGTGACACTATGCCCTAGATTTATACTGGGATAAGGAAAACTAGCTTCCTTTCAGCTTTTTTGCTGATTCCAGCAGGTGGCTAGATAGAGGGCAAAACCTAGTCATAGGTCACTGTTAAGATCAGTAGTCATGAATCAATTCCCATGATAGTTAAATTATTGAGGCAATGCAGAGAATGTCTAGGCAACAGACGGAGCTTAAGATATCCTTCTTGACAGTTTTCTGCTTTACAAAATATGCATCTCCTAATTGCCGAGCTGAGGATAAATATCTGCTAATGCTGCCAGGCTTCATCCTAATTTGTCTGAACTCATCTCTGTGCCATCACTTGAAGCTAACGGCCAGAGCTCTGCTTGCACAACCCAAAGTGCTCAGTTTGAGTGCGCGTCGTGCCTGAAGGCTGGAAGCTGAACACCCAAATCTTTCTGTGTCTGAGAGCCACAAGGTAAATGCCACACACCTGGCAAGGATGAAAGGACAGGATGCCCCAGGAGGCGGCCAGGGTGTCCCATGACCTTGTGACAGCGCAGGGCCACCAAGGTGAGGAGGTGAACATGTCTGTGCTGCACAGAACAACACCTCCTGAAACCTGGGTCTGGATTATCCGGGAACTTTTGTCCCAGCACCATCCTACAGCCATTGACATGAGCTGGTAGAGAAACCCAGCACATAAACCACTTCTAAACTTCGTTGTGAGTTGCATGTAACAGACAGCAGCGCTGACCCTACATGCTTCCATTTGTTTCAATGAGTAGCATTTTTCCTGTGGATCCTTTTATTCTACATTTATCACCATCTTACTATGTCTTAGCTGTGGCATCAGTACCACATCCTTTTAACTGAGTTGTTTCCATGTAGAGAAAGCGACACATTTAGGGCCAAAATCAGCTCCCCAAATCAGCTCCCAGGGACAGCATAGCAAGTTGGCAGAGTCCACAGGGATGCCAAAACCCCAAAAGTACTAAGGCACACAGGAAAACTCAGTGCTCAGATCCTGCCTAATGTGGGGGAAACAAAAGTCACCAGATTTTTGTTTCTTTGAACATCTTTCGGAAACATTTTATGGCTTAAGTCCAAGGGCTTAAAATTTCTCTCCATTTGCAATATTTGTAAGGGATTGCAAATAATGAATTTAGAAGTTATTATGAAAATACGAACTTTATCACATCATCAGTGGTAGACCTTTGTTGGAGTTATAAGCTTAATTATAAGCCAAATGACCGCAACCTGTCTAAAGGAGAAACACAGCCAATAGGAAAAGAGAAACAGCTCATTTACACACAGGTAGATGAAACTATGATATATTATATCAGCTAAAAGCATATATAAATTAACATTTTTACAGTTTCTGTTTAAAAAGGGGAATATCACATCAGAATTTAACACACTCAAAATATTCCAACATGCAGTCTCAACACAGGTCAGTATTAAAAATCTAGATTATTGTTTAATGCACTATAATCACACATTTGTTGCTGAACTATTACTTAGGATCTCTTTTCAATCAGCAACAAATAGATAAGTGTCTTTATACATCTTCATTAAGGGCCTAGTGTGTAATGCTTATCAGTACATATATCAACACTGGAAGATTTAAAAGAGATTCAACAGATGGGCCGTAGCCACAACTACATTTTAGGTAAGTGATGCATTTTCATGATCATGATGAAAGTGGAATTGCTTTGAATAGCAGAAAAGAAAGCCTAATTTTAAACAAAAAAATTGTTAAATTGAGTTTTGGATTCACATCATATATTAAACATCATCCTAAGGTTGCTCTCTTTTTAATACTAGCTACTGTTCTTAACCAGGTTACATCTATTACGATAATGCATGATCGGGAGTTAGTCACAGGAGACAGGTTCACTTTCTACATCATTTGGTCTCTGCTTTACTTATATTCTATATCACAGAAGGCCAGATACTGCTTCATATTCATACACCCTGCACAGCACAAGAAAAGTGCAAAGACCCCTCTTCCCTCACTAAACTCTGGCAACTTTCAGGCTAACTGCCTTTGGGTGAATTCGACACACATTAAGTCTTTTTACACCAGAGCAAGCCCTCACTCCAACAATATTAAGATTCCGAAAACACTCAGATAAAGACAAATATGTAAGAAAAAAATAGCCCCACATGCCGTCAACTATGCCATCAATAATACAAAATATTTTACACCACTTGCACCTGAGTTGAAGAGTGGAAAAGAGAGGGAGACTCTGTCAGTGCAAGAGAATGATTCATGTGACCACTTTGTCTTAATTACTCAGAACAAGCAGTTTGTTGCTGTTTAGTGAAGAACAAAGATATCAGCGTCCCCTGACAGAAAAAAAAATAGCCATCATGGTGGTGAAGATGATGACGACTGCCAGAACAACGATCAAAATCCGGTTTTGGATGATCCTGGAAAAAAGCAGAAGAGACAAGAAAACCACAGTGAATAAAACAAAATAAACCAAAATAGCAGAATATATATAAAAAATTATAAAATGAGGTGCACAAATAAATTGGAGAAAAGACACGTGACCACAAACTCAGTATTCCCTCAACCATTCTGTGTATCCTGATTATTTTTTACTTCTCCCATTTCCAGTGCTTCCAACCACTTCTTTATGTAACTATTAAATCCAACTTTTGTATTCAAGAAAGAAGTAGACTTTTCTGAATTATGCATACATTTATATACATATTAGAATAAATAAAATAAATTATGTTCCAATTTATTAACCTTCTAAGAACAAATGAAAAAAATAGTGTTCAGTCAATGCAATCCAAGCAGGGTGGTCTGTAATAGTAAACATCATTATACTTTTTAAAATCATTCTGAAATCTTCACGGTTTTTTAAACTGAAAAGAAATAATTTATTAATTTTCAAGGGATTTTACTATTAAGGAACAATATTTCAAGGAAACACATGTCAATGAGATACTCACTTGTACTAAAATACCAAGGGAAAAGTACAAAAGGTAGTTTTGAAGAAAAGGATGATATAAAGAAGCAAGTGTCAAACTGTGAAGCTTGTGTTGTAAAAGCATCTCCTGTCTCTGTAGCATACCTTTACCTATGGTAATAGGCAAATGTTACATTTCTATGTAGTATGAAAAAAATGGAGATTAGTGAAAATAAAAAGATGCCAGAAGTAGAAAGTCCTAATATTTTTCAATCATTTGCTGGGAGAAATTCCTGCTTCTAAAATCAGTCATCACATCACTTCAGAATTTTCCTAGAATTAATAGGTCAATTAAAATTACTAAATCGAGAAACAGTAGAATTTGAGGCATTTCACGTGAGGATTTTGGTTGTGAGAATTCAGCATTTGTTATGCCATTCTCACAGAGAAGGAAGAATATTTTCTCAGGCTCTTCACTAACAGGGACTATTGCAAAACGTACAAGAACCTTATCATCAGAATTGGAGGGGTATAGCAAAAAAACCCCCAACAACCAAATGCAACAAAAGCACTCCAAGTTACACATTTTTTTCTCATGCTTCTGCAAAACAAAACGAAACAAAGTCTTCAAGAAGCAAACAATGGTAAGAAGAGGTAAAAACTGTTTTATGAAACATCAAACGAAGTACAACTTGAAGACAGGGAGTGTAATGTGTTAAAATGAGCATATTTCATGCAGCGAAAGAGAGAAGAAACTCCAGAGAGCAGAGGGGAGTTTTCCTTGGTAAATGTTTTTCATTTGGATGCGAGTGGATATACATATAAATTATATTGGAAAGTGTAAAGAAAAATGCAGTTTTAACCAACTCCAGCTCTTTCCTTGCTTACCCCCCACCTAAAGGAAAAGCAGTAAATGGATGGATGAAAACTGTCACATCAGACAGACACCCTCCCCTGTGACACTCTAAAAGGACTAGCTCTCTATCCTCCTGACAGGTTACAAAATGATCACATTTGCTGACACGTCTTCCGCAAAACTGCTTTAGTGTTTGTGTCCACTTTCCTAGCAGGAGATGAATGGGCTGCTTCGTCCTCATTTATCACTTAAAGCTGAACTAAGATCTGTCTCGTTTATTTTTCCCTTCCTCACTAGAAAGGCTCAACCACAGCATTAATTCTTTCGCGATGACAGCTAATTCAAACTTAACAGGCAATATTTACTCTGCCAAAAGGATGAGGAGGAGGGAGGGATGTTTCTCACTCTTTTTTTCCCCTAAAAAAAAAGTGTAGCAGGCTAACAAAATAAAGCTAATTAAGGGCTTTTGGTTCTTGTTGGTTTGCACTTCAATTTAACACCTGAACTTACAAGCTTCTCTTTTGTGGCGGGGTGTGACATTCTCTTCCAAACACCTGATAACAAACGATTTGCCCAGGCAAATGCATGAAAACCAGAATATATATTTACTCACTCGCCCTCATCACTCCTGAAAAGACACTCAGCAAAATTGAAACTCAGCAGTGAAATAGATTAAAAGCATGAAAACTCTTAAAACATTCAGCCTTAAGTAATACACAGTGCAGCTGGCTTGACAACCATTTTATTTGTGGGATGTGGGCCCCAAGGCATCCATAATGCTAATTTACAAAGGATTAACTGTGAGTGAAACTCGCTTAATCTAACACATAGTTAGGCAAAGGCATACATAACATACTGAGTGTTTAAATCAACTCCTCCTATCTCTGGCCCACTGAAAAAATTATTGCATCATCTGAGACACAAAACTAAAGAAAAATAAAAAAGAAGCATCAAATCCCCCAAATGCTTTATTTTTAATACCCTGTCAGTACACACCTGATTGCAAGATTATTTAATCAGTGTCCATGTCTCTAAAATCCTTTTCAAGAAAACACTGAGTGAGGCATGCCACCACCTGTATCTACTAATTGAAGGTTCACTTACGGTGTGAATCTAGGAAATACATATCAAAGTTCAATTTCTAGGAATCTGAATTAGTCTGCACAGTGCAGCAAAAGAATATCATATTAAAAGGAACAAATTAATCATGAAATAGGATGGATGTTATCAACAGATTCCTACATTGAAGCATTATATACTTTTAATATTCAAGCGCACAGTTAAAGATTAATTTTATATCTTTTAAAAAAGAATAACATTGAATTTTACTGTTTTCCTTTCAAGTGAGCAAGTAAAATTAAACTAACTGCATACTGCCCAAAGGATGAGGCTGGAAGGAGAATGACAGAGCTGTTTCGCAGCAGCAGGACAGTCCCGAGGAGGACTCAGTGGTGCCTGTTGAAATCCAAGTCTGGGAGCTGCTGCTGCTAAGACAGAGAACACAAGCTCTGGGTGTCAGCATATTTCAGATCTCAAAGTCAATAGGCAAGGACGACCCTTTAGAGTAAAGAAAAAATGAAGAGGAAAGGGGGTTTTAAGTGATCCAAGACAGTCAAGCCAGCTCACAGTTGTAGAACAATGGTTGGCATTGGCAGGACCCATCTGTAGGGAAGCCTATAGTACTGTCACAGCCAGACACTGCCAGTGGGTATTGCTCTAGGCAAAGCATCAAGGAATTTAAGTGGGGGAGGGAGCAATAATACCAAAGGAGAAGAAAACGGGGCCTAACACTCGCTACAAAAAAATCCCAAAGGCTAACATGCTCACAAGAAGCAGATGATAGTCTTTTATCTCCATTACACCTTAAATTCAACAAAATATGGTGAATGAGGAAGCCCAGATTTTTCTTTGAAAATGCAAAGCATGTTTACAGGGTAAATAATTTAGGAAAGAATATATACTTGAAAGAAGACACCCATTGAAACATCCATGGCTAAAATGCCTGAAGGCAAAAACTTGTGCATTTGCATGCTGCATTTTATTAAGTTAGCACACTGTAGCTTTAAAAGAATGCATGGCCAAATTAAGAGGAATGTGTGACTGAAACATCAAGGATTCCTCAAGTTTACATTATGAATCACAGTGCTGTTGATATGAGAAGAATTAACCATTTAGTTGATGCAGCTTAGGCACTGAATTCACACCAAGTTCTGCTGGAGCCCTGTGCGGGAGCTCGTTAACAGCCAATGTCTACTGTTCCTTTCATACAAGGCTCTATGAGCACAAGGGCTCATTCTACTTTGAGTTAGAAGAGACGAAAAATCTGTGCTTTTAAACCAAGCTCCATCTAGTTTATTATGGACAGCAGCCCGAAATATTTGGGTGCAAAACCACACAGAAACCTTAACTAAAGCAGACGCAAGGGTAATGCTAACTGGTGCACTAGAAGAGCACTCTGGTCTAATAACACAGAAAGCACATCCCTCTCCTCTCCAATTTCCTTCTGCTCCACCTTTCCAGATGCCTGACCCTTTATCCTGGCTTCTGGTCACAGTGCCTAATCTCTGACCACTGCTGTGCTGGAGGGTGCCTCCAGCCGGTGCCGAATTCATGACACCATCCGCTTTTGAGGATCACCTCCTTGGTGCACAGGGCAACCACTGCAGAACAGGTCCCACATCTGCCACTGAACACTAATGTTCGTAGCAAATCTGTTCCCCTCACTCTTGCCCTGGCAGAAACTGTGCTGCCTTTCCACATTTCAAACCCCCAAAGGATTCGCTTCTGTCCGTAGCTTCACACACACATACACACAATGGGTCTAACTCTGTTTGTGCCATGTTTAGATCTGCTCCATATAAACACAAAGCACTTTTGCAAACCTTACATTAAGGATGCCAACCGTGTTTAAACCTTTTTATAAAACTGCATTCATTAGCAGGGGAGTGCACGACATCTATATGGGTTCAGCCTGATGTCTTGCACATGTCTTAGTGCCTGATTGACCAGCATTGAATAATGATGCCTTGCCCTTAAGCACTGATGGTACAATAACAATTGTCATGAAAATTAGCAATCACGGTAACATGTTAACAAAATGCAGGATATAAATGAACCAGTGCAGATTCTGGGTGCATAAAGAGTTTTGTGCCCTTAACTTGAAGATTACAAATAAAATACTGTAAAAAATTTCTTACGGAAGCTCAACTCTGACACTGATACAAATTAAAAAAAAAAAAAACCTAAACAAATGGCTTGGGGGATCAGTTAGCACACATTCATTACAACACAGGGCTTTATTCTTAAAGGAGGCATCTTGAAAAAGTGTCCTCAAGAACACAGACTGATTGATGACAGAGCACTGTCCAACACTGTTTCACTGTAATATGTATTTATGATTTTACTAGAAGGATTCCTATCAGTGTACTGGACAGAAAGGCTTGTTCTCTGTATACAAGATCACATTTTAAATGGTCACTTTGAATACTTGGCTATTGCACTTTTTGTGCCCTTTTACTTCTGGTTGGCAGTTTTTGCTAACATGAAAGAAAATAGGTGCATGCAAATCAGTGGCAAGTGATTTTTAAGTGTCCAATATTCATGTGCAAATCAGCAGATTCAAACAAACACAAAGTGTAGGTCTAGTCACATAGGCAAAAACTAATACCAGATGAAACTAAATGTGAATTTAAAGTAATACAATTATACTCACATACCTTCTGAACAGACACAATTATTACTATATATAAGGACATCCTTGTTACGATGAGTTTTCAAATGGAAGCACTAAACCCCACCCACATAGGGGAATAAAATGTTATGATTAGTAAAGCAAAGCCTTAGATACATAATGATGAATCCCAAGTTCAGGGTATCTGTGGGCTGTTCCATCATTCCCATATTCAGGTTTAAGAATGCTTTTCTTAAATAAAAGCAACTGAAAAGAATGAGACAGGCTGTGGCAAAAACATAAAGACATGGCAACCTACTGTAATAAAACAGTAAGAGAACTCTGCCTAGCAGAATTACAGCTGGCTGGAAGTATCTGACTTGAGACATTTTTCATCATTAATGACTGAAATTAGCAAACAGAAATACCAGTGAAAAAAATATCTGCGCAACTGGCACATGACTTCTCGGTCCTCTTCTAGCTGACCCTGGAAAAAGTGAGGAATTTGGAAAACACTCAAGTTTTTTTTCCTCTTCCCAACCACAAACTCTGAAAATATGTCCAAGTCTTTAAGTTCTCAAGCCAGAAGATCTAATTACATTGTAATTGACATTGTATATTTAGAGGTGAAAAGGCTTTGGGGGTGTTGCAGAGGGGATGGGACTCCCCATGGCTTCCTGGGGACAAAAAGGCCACACTTTCTGAGGTCCACCTCCAGTGTGCACACTGTTCCCAGCAGAAGCCTCTTTCATGTTCTCTGAATTCCTTCCCGAAGGTGCCTCTTTGTAAGACCCTGGGAAAATCCATTAAAAATTGCTGAAAAATGAGCAGATAATGAAATGAAACCCTCAAAAATGGAAGTCTGGAGAATAAGAAAGGAAGACCTTTTACTAGCTGATTTTCTAGCAGGGTTTATTGAAAGAGCCAGGCCATGCAAGGTGCCTAAGATTTTGTTGGTAGAGCTGAGGAATTGTGCAGAGCTATGTCCTCTAGCTTTAAAGTTCAGTCTCAAGGACTGGGGCTGTCTACTTGTAATAACATGGATACCAATCTCTAGTCATAGCATTACACTCAAACCACATCAACGTGTTTCCACCTGGGCCCTGAATGAAAGAATGAGTCATGTAATAACAGGTGCAGGGAAGTAGTCACACTATCCCACTTTAAACATCTAAATTATATCTAGCTAATCTCCCTCAGCTCTCTGTATATATAAGCTCCACTCCTGCTCTGAACTGCTCTTGCTTTCTCCCGGCCATATATGCACCCCAGCAGCACTGGTCAGCCAGGTTAGGTGCCTACAGCATAGGAACGAATACCCCTAAAAGTTTGAACATGAGGCCCAAGCAAGAAAGCTTGCTAGCTCTGAAGGCAAAATCATATAGAAAAGCGTTAGCATATTGTAAAGTGTGTGTAACCTCCCATTAATCAGAAATATTGCAGAGATGAAACTCACCAGTGAAGCAGAAGATGCTAATCAATAATTAGCCAGTAAATACCTTGATCCATCATCTTCTTTTAATGGATCCTATATTTGCACATTAATTTTTGACGAGAAGCAAATATACTTTTCCTTTGACAGTTTTTCTGGAGGAGTAAAAGATAGAAAAGATATCCCTTTCTCGTCTGAATGCCTCCTGAAACACACTGGCCTTCCTTGACTACGTTTTTACCTTGCTGTGCCATCTTCTGACAATCTTGCCATTAAGATTAAAACTCAGAATTATTTTCATCATATCTGATAGCTAAAATACTTACGGAGAGATTTAATTCATAATAGAAATCTTGCAACACATTCCAAATGAACAGCATTGGAGTATAGTGTTATTTGGTAGCCATCAGGGTTATCATGGCTTGCATGAGCCTTCTCTCAAGGAGCTGGCAGTCTCAGGAAGTGAAAATTGTACCCAGGTGATCAGTGGAGTGTGTGGGGAGTGAGAGGGCACTGGCTGGCCTAGGAAGGAAAGAGATCTACAGGAACGATTGGAAATCAAACATGAGAACAGGGAAAGCCTGAACGAGGACCTCATGGATGTGGGGCTAAAGGCAAAAACACAAAATGGAAGGGTGCTGAAAATTGTGTACTAGCTAGATTTTATTCACTGCTTATTTTTAAAACACATGGGAAGGCATTTCTGAAGGATGAAAAGTATCCTTCTGCTGCTGAGAGACCCTGACATAGAACTTTTCTCTGAACAGTTTTGATGCAACTTCAGTTTTCTCCCATCTCCATGGCCACTCCTTCCACAGAGGGAATCAATTAGGTTATGACCATCACTAGGAGGCACAGTGGGGCTTCTGGGGCCATGGAAACTCACCAACCAAAACAGGGGAGGGATTAACTCATTTCATGCAGAGCACAGGCAACACCAGATCCCTTCGGCAAGTCTAAATGACAATCATATGCACAGTGGCAACTGCAAGTGGAAAGAGTCAAGGTTGTCCTAATCTCCAACCAGCCTTTCTCAGGGTACTGAAGTATCAAGAAGAACAAATCACACATTTAGTCACCTGAGCATGACTAAGAACCATAGGCCTTAGCAAACATTAGGAGAGCTTTAGCAAGAGCTCTGAGGGAGGGTGGATAGCCCAGCTGTCGGTGCAGTGGCATTCTTCAGCACGTCGGGTACATGAAACCCTGGTCCCCAAACAGTTAATAGGAAAAAGAAAACCCCAACCCCCTCGTCAGCACTCAAAGGTAAAAGCAATTATTTCTCCAGCAGAAGAAATGTATGCAAGCTATAAAATGACAAGAACGTACATGATCTCATATTGGCTTTTATGATAAATATAGTTAAATTTACATTCTGTACAATTTAAAGAAAACAAAAATGTCAAAAGTCTGCATCTTATCAACTTCCATAATCATTAGAAACCACTAAAAGATGTATCTTAAACAGATGAAAGGAAGTAATGTCTTTCACCCTGCCTCAATTTAATTAATGACTAATCTACAGCTTTTAGGTGTGACAAAGCTGGAGACTGGACACACACTCTCTTCTTGCATTATTTTCTTCTTATTACACCATATTTGACTGGGCGTCTTTTTGTACGGCAAGTTTTCTGCATTTGTCTTAATGTTGACCTCTTTTGTAAAAACCTGAAGGCATTCGCAGCAATTGTTCCTGAAGATGTGCTATCCAAAATGTTACCATTTCATGGCACTTCTTGAATGATAGAATAGAATTTTTTTTGGTATATATTCATTTTTTTTCAAATGCTATAAAAGAAAGGAAAACAATCATGGCTAAGGCCATTTGTGAGATGGCATTAAAAGAGCCTACTCTGAGACAGATAAAAATAATGAGAATCTTTCTGTCAAGAAGGATTTAGAAAATATCACTAGCATTATTAAAATTTAATTTTTTACTGTGCTTTTTGGTTCCCCCTTTTCCAGTGATAATGAGCAGGACTGCACACCTCCACAATGCTAGTACTTGTTTTGAGCAATAAATTCAGCCTTCCAGTCTGAAGACATTTCAGACAACAATTTTGACTGCTATAGGCTTATTTTTCAACCTTTTCTGGGCTTTGAGTCTTCCTATAAAAACCAGTTCATAAGCTAATTTTCCACAAGGCCAGTGGAACAAATAAAAATCAATTTTTGCCCAACTGGTTCAGAGAAAACCTGGGAACAGTAAAGACAGAACACTGAAAAATAAAAAGAATCGATGTATTCACAAATGGTTTACCTGATAGAGAACTATCAAATTAGTTGTCAGGAGATACTTGCCACTATGAAAGTATTTTCTTTTCAGCATGTTACAGTATTTCTATTAGGGAAGCAGAGGAGCCTCTACTTTGTCATGACCTGACACCTCGGTTTAACAACCACGTCAAGCCCCCAAATATTCGGTAAAACCACAGGGCACAAAGTCACAGTGCAAGAGCCCTTGCAGGTCTTGCAACCAGAGGGACCTGCAAGCCCAACTGGCTTAGGGTGGGTGTAAGTCTTCATGATCTCCTGGAAAGCACAAAGATTCAGACATTCATGACCTCAGGCCAACCTTGTCAAGAGGAATTTGGTCCATCAAGAGAGGAAAAAAATCGTAAAAAACACTGCTCAGACTTCCCTCCTCTGTTAAAATCCCAAGTGTTCAGGAGCACACTGAAGACTAAGCAGTTTAATCTCTTGGACAGCAGAACACAAATTTCTCCAAAGATGAGAATCCCATTTGTAGACTTCAAAACTTTCAGAATCCCAAGGACAACTCAGGGCACAGGCTTTACTATCATGGCCCAATCCACTTAATCATCTTCTCCACTAACTGGGCAAGTGTTCTCAAAACTGCCATATTGAGAAGGGATGGGATAGGTGCTCATGCCTGTCTGCCTGCAGCCAGAAAAATGTCTGGAAAATTGATTGAAGAACAGAATCTGCTTTTTAATACAAATTAACCATCACTGCTGTGGAAATAAAATGAATTTATAATTTACAAGCTTAAATATTAAGGAAGCTATTTTTAAGTAGCTATAATCTTCACTCTGGTATGTAGCATTTTATACACTCCTTTATTTTTATGAGTTGGCATTAGAATGTGACTCATTTTAACAGAAAAAAAAAAAGGATCAAGTACTTTACTCTGAAGTAAAGCTGCATATTACCTATTTAAAATATTGTAACACACCATGGAGACATCATTTCTAGGGCCAAACAAAACATTACTCAATGAAGAAATGGCATGAAATATAAAATATTCAGCAGAGGAAGGGTATTTGGAACTAAGCAGTTTCATTGCCAATAAACAGCATCATAATAAATAGTGAGCATGTAGGAAAAAAAGAATACCTGTTCTTCACTATTTGAGATGTAACACCTTAGTGTGGGAAACTAATAAAGATACTACTCTTCCACTAAGCCCACATAGGGAAAAACTAAAACCACCACACATTTTGATTCTGAATCTCTTACAACTGATGCTAATTTGCTTATGATATCTGCCTGATTTAGAGCTAATCTTCTGTAAATTAACTCCTAATACTGTCTGAAATAATCCTCTTAATGCTGGTCTGTCTTGAGTACTTTATATCAAACACCATGAAATACACAAGCGTACACAAGGCGTACAGCATCTGTAGTGCTGTTGGCTGCTCAAGAGTATTTGCTGTGCCATGAAGGCACAAGCACAGTGCAGAGCTGTGGGGCCCTGGGGCAGCTTGGGGACAGCTCTGGTTGTCCCCTTGGAAGTGGACAGCACGCCAGGGCCGTGTCCCACCACCTCCTGGCCACCAGAGAGAAGAGGAGGCTCTTTGTCTCCTGACAAAATGGTTCAGGGAGGTACAGCTCCATGCTCCAGAGCTCCCACCTCCAGCAGCACATGATAATGAGAAAAAGTAAACCGCTCAGGCTTTGAGATTTCCGAGAAACGAGATCCGTGTTAAACAGCACTAATTATCAGCTGGAAGCCTAATCTGATAACGGGCTTGAAAAGACAGAGACAGACCATTTTGTTTCTTCAGTGGAGGAAAATATTTTTAAGGTTGTTGCTTCAGCATTGTCCAGCTTAATTATTATTGTTGGTGTGCTAACTCTGTATTCAAAAATATATTTTTTCTGCTAAATCCACTGGAAAAATTTTCTCCCCCAACATTAATTTAATGATAGAGCCAGAAACCTAATCAATATTGGTGAGCAATGCAATACCAACACATTATTTTTTTGGATTTTGAAACATAAATGGCAGACACAGCTTTGACTGAATGGACTTCTTTATGTTTTAACAGACAGTTTATTGGCCCAGACTCCTACATATAACAAACACAATTGCAAAAGTGATACATTTTTAATTGAAAAGTTAATGTATTTTTACTATGAAAGTGACTCAAATAACAACTTTGTCAGGTAAAGAGCTTTTAAAACAACTTTAATATATGGAGGGTTGTTTAGAAATTATATTCTCACCATGGTAAGTACTTATAGGAGGCCATTGAAAGAAAAAACTATTGTTTAAACCATACTTTACTGGAACTTGCTTTTTAATATATTAAAGAACAGATAAAGCACAGTGATCAGTGAGCTGTATGTGTCCAACAGCCCTTCAAGAGACTTGTGGAAATGTATAAAACAAGCAGTGATACAATTCCTTGCCAAACACTGTCATAAATTTTTTATTTGGCAGCTAACATTCTCACTAGCTTTCTTGGCAGCAATTGGGACCTTTAGCAAGAAAGGTGCAGGAGAAAAATACCTTGTTTAGAGATGTTTTCAACACTTTCTGGGATTTTTCAGAACTTCTGCCTGCAGCATATTTTACAACCACAGTCTCCAGTCACCTGATGAGTGGGTGGTGGTTTTAAACTTTTTTTTTAATATAGACAGCCTACTACTTCCCTCTGGCCTTCAGCCTAGGATGTGAGTGTGTGGAGTGGGGCTGTGTGTTCCACAGAGATACATGTGGTTGCTCCTCTCTGTCTAGACAAAAAAACTTGAAAATAAGATCAGAATGTACCTTTCATTGCTCCTGATACTATCTGTATCTTATTCCCGGGTGACAGAGATAAATGAAAGTCAAACATATGCTGATTACTTTTGTATTTTTCTCGGGAGATCTCTGCAGAAGAGCTGGTCACAGGTGCAGCTGCCCTGGCCAGCCAGTGGGTTGCTGAGAAACAGAATTGGGAAATAGATTTCTGTGCCCAGGTCCAGAGGTTTTTTGTTTGTTTATTTGTTTTCCTTTAATATACTGAATTTAACAGCTGATGCGCTACCTTCCTCCATGAGCCCAGATGTGCTGATGTATGTGTCTTACCAACTCACTCTTGAAAAAGGTATTCTATATTTTGGTATTTCATAATTTCAGAATAAAAATAAGATGAACCTATTTTACATGTCAGAAACTTCCTCCAAAACTTTCGCAACAGTAAGATACATTTCAGTTCTTCACATGAACAGAAAGGAAACAGTTTATCTTCAACAGTTTTTCTTCAACCTTTTCCTTATCTGCCTCAAATGAAAAGGGCTGGAATTTAGTTTTAGACAGCATAAATTGCTTTAAACACAGACCTAATTAAAGTAATGCTGTTACAATTACAAACACAAACTAAAAGGCTTCCCCACAGCCTGTGCTCCAGTTTTGCCCGTCCTGTTTACCAGGGGCATCACCCCCTCGAGAACGTTTCAGAGCCCACACAGACATCTAGTGGCAGGTGAAAACACCGCACGGTGGCACCGTCGCCTGGCACAGCTCCACGGGGACCTGAAGCTATGCCAGGGGTGAGGTGAGCTAACTTTGCTACCACTATGATGGTCAACCAAACAGGGAAAGATTTGCTCCCTCCGTGCCATCCCAGTAGTCATGGCAAGACAACTGCTCTCGTGGCAACTCTGGCTTCCCAAATTTACATTATTATTGATTCTCTTCAATTAAATCAGAGCTCTTTTTGTCTTTCTGAGTACCTCTAAATGGCTCTCTCCTTGCTACTATTTTATTTAGCTTAAAATCTGCAGAGGTGAATTGTGTAACATCATTTGAAAGGTTCTCTGAGCGTGGCTACGTGCAATGCAGCTGACTGGAACACACCGAGGCAATGCGATTTTACAGACAGCAAAACACACACGATGAGAAAGTGCAGTCAATAATAAATTCTAAATGGTTGGAGGAGGAATATGACTTGCTCCACAGTCCGCATCAATCAATGGAAAGATGCCTAAAACTTCAGTGGGGTTTGAGTCCCACATCTGCAAAGGAGATCAAGTGCCACAGCTCTGCACAGAGTTGTAAGAGCTCAGTGCCCTGATTCTGCTCTGTTACACCATTTTAAATCAAGCAGTACTCAGTGGTGTCATAACCCTGTACATCTGTGTCAGACCCTGTGTTGCAAGGACAGACTTGATGCCAAGAATGCAAAACAGATGTTGATTTCCTAATGTTTTCTTGTTGTCCTTTAAGTTGTTTTCATGGGGTTCTGCTTTCATTTTGGGGAGTAAAACAGGTCGACAGGACTTTTCAGAGGGCAGACTGGAGGAATGCTTCTGCATCTTCCTTTTTATTTTGTGTGCATGTGTGAATATGCAGAGGCTTTGAGCTACAACCGGGAAAAATATCTTTTTTTTTTTTTTTTTTTTTTTTTTTGAGCTTCATTTGAGCTATGCTCAGTTCCCTTGGGGCAAAGTGAAAGGTAGCTATTTGTGGATGGGAAAAAGGGCTTTTGTGAACAGCAAAACTGCATCACCAACAGCTTAGGAAAAAGATTTTTTGAAGTTATTTTTTACTACTACTTTAAGAGGAAACAGGGATAAATATATCTTTTTTGCATGTTGACTCATTAACAAATTTAGCAATAAACACCTTGCAATTAAGTCCACTAGTTTACTGCTGTCCAGAAGTTCCTCAATACTCCTTGCACAGAAGGTTTTGGAAAACACAGAACTAAGAAATGGTGAAGGTAAATCCCAACAGCTTGCTCAAGCAAATCTAGCCAAGGCTTAAACTCACTTCTGAACACTGAAATTTGAGATGCTGTATCAAATAAGCAGCTCTTTTTCCCTGAAGAGAAGAAACTGGGTGTAGCTAACCTAGTGCATAATAGGTTTATTCTCATTCACAAAACAGGAATTACTTTATGGCCCCAAAGTAAAACTAGCAGAGAAATATACTGGCAGATTTGCTGCAGATGTGTGTTGTGACACGTATGCAGGGAATCTGCTATTAATCACAGGCTAAGATTTTAATATTATGTAGGGTAATGCAGGCAATCATTATGGTGGAGGTTCTGGATGCATAACAGCCTAACCCACAAATGGGACTTTTAAATTTAACTCATTTGAGCTCACTCTCGCACTGCACCAGTTGAATTCCCCCGTTCATCCCCCCACTCCCCATTACACACATTTATTTCAATATCCATTGTGCCTTTCTTCTTGTGCCTGTGCTCCGCTTCTTTTCTTGCGACACATGACAGTTGTTGGGGAAAGTGCAGCTTTTCATTCTCCTGTTTGCCAGACTATGACAGGAATGTTCTTGTTAGAGGGGCTGTTTGCGAGACCCCTGGACACATACCCGGCACAGGAAACAGTCTGGCTCAAATGCTGGAAAAGCCATTCTTCACCTGAATCCTTCAAAATTTGTGTCTGAACATAACTAGAACCTATGTATCCATACCCGGGTTAAGATTACTACGGACAATTATACCGTGGAAATGCATTATTCTGACAAAGCAATCAATCACGTTATTTCTCACAATTTCAGTTCACCCCTAAAATTTTCCTTACCTCCAAAGCCAGCTGGATATTATATTACTGAAGCTGTTGAAAGGGTGTAACACTAACCATGAAGCCAAAGGCCACTAAAACTATGCAATGCATAAATTTTTATTGTTTGCTCAGCATTGAAATCTCATTAGGGCTCATAACTCATCGGTGCACTGCAAACATTTGCATCTGCTGATCATGAGAACTTGGACAGAATGTACACCTTTGGCTAATTTACTTGTTATGTTTTTAGATGAGACTGTGTTGCCTTTTGTTTTCTTTTTAAAAAGTCCTTATGCAGTTGTGATTCAAATGTCCACTTTTTAAACTGAATACATAAAAACTTTCATTTGCAGTTTCTCAAGGTTGTTCTGTTGCTGGCAATGTTCATGATCATCATTTTACAAAAGCTTCATTTGACTTAGTATTCAGGGTAGTCATTGTTTGAAAACTGTGCCCCATAGAGCATTTCACTTCATTCATCCTTTCTGTTTTATGCAGCCACATTTTAATTAGATTAAAATTTGTCCTCCAATTAGCTTTCATTAAAGTTTCTAGATTACAGGACAAATCTCCACTGAGTTGTGCTTCAAAACTGTGCCTAAAGTTTAAAATGAAATAACTGTGCAAATGAAGCGATTATGAAGATTATTACTATGCAAAAAGCATCAGTCACTTTTTGGTTTACTTATACATTTAACTCTGTAATTCATTTTGCCAACTTCAATACCTCTGTGTTCTCGAGAGTAGTCACCATAATAATACCTTACAGTTACAGGATACCTTTCATTACCAAGGATCCTTAGGGGCCTGATTCTGCATACCAGTATTCCTGTTGAAGTTCCTGAAACTATTTAAGTGCTCCTTGCTGCATGTGAACCAGAACCCAAGTACAGGTCAAATCCTGCTTTCAGATACCCACGTAGCGTTACTGCTGATCTGCGCAGCTCGGAATGCAAACCAGATATGAACATTATGTAAAAAGTCCTTCTGGGTGAGATGTGGCAGCTGTTCAATGGTGCATGGTTACAGGACTCACCTCTGTAAATGAGGGACAGATACTTCCCCCCCAGTTAAAATTGCAGAGAAAGCTGAGAATGTAATTATCCAAAGAGGAAGTGACTCAGTAGGACACTGGGGCTGGGCTGCATCTCTGCTGTCACTCACGTCTTCAGATGTGACATTGCCAAGTATTGGATGCCCAGTCACTAATACCTCCTGCACATGCAAATCTACTATGTGCTGAAGGCAATATAAAGTTTACAGTTCACCAGGCTTATCCTACAACCAGAGCAGACACTTATTCTGGAGCAACCTCTTGGTGGAACACAAGGGACTCCATGTCAGAGCAGAGCACCACAGAAATGGATCTGTCTGCAGGAAGTTCTCTCCCAATAGCAAGAGTTATAAATATATACATATAATTAAAAAAAAAAAAGAAAAAGAGAGAGATGCCAACATCTTAAAACTAAAAATAGAGGCACTTGGGTTACAAAAACAGGGACCTGTCTTAGCTCTAGCAACATATTTCTGATAGGAGGAACAAAGTTGAAAACAACTACTTTACTACAAATGAAATGCAGTTCATTAGCATGGGAGAATTATTTCAGCAAAATGCAGGAGTGTAAAAAGCAGTTTTCCCTATTTTTCATGTGCTAATTGGTTGAACAACTGCTAGTAAATCTTCATATCCCTGAGGTAACTAGTGTTATTCCCACTTAGCAGATGGCAAAAGTAAAGTTTAAGGGTGTCAAAGGCTAGAGGGGAATTTATAGTTTAAATGTTCTGACTCAAGCCAAGACCATGTTTCCAAGGTGCAAAGCAAACAGCAGCAATACTAATTTTAGGAGTCATGCTCAAGTCTGCCCCTTCCTCCACCTGTACTCCTCCTCTTGGTGTTCACTTCTGCCATCTCGTTACAGCATGCCAACCTCAGTTGTGCTGACTCAACAGCTTGTGGGTCCATGCGATGAACCAGATCAAGGAATTGATCCAGGATAAAAAAAGAAAGAGAAAAATGAGAAGGGTGGAGAGGTGAGGAGAGATATTTTGCACTGGATCAATTCAATCTGAAGACATTGACTGGAAAACAGAAGTGCCCATGCACAAGAAAGCAGCTGGATGCAGCCTAGGGGCAGGAGTGGGTATTTTTGTGGGCAGGAGACCCTGTTGTTGATGTCGATGGTTTTGTACCACAGAACTGAGGTTCAAACCATTCTGAAATCATTCTATTTTTGTGTTTTAACGCTTTTATAACTCTCCTTCTGTTTACCTCCCTTTGCCTGCTTTGCTCTGAGAAAGAGAATAGCTACTCCACACTACCTTTGCACAACAAATTTGCACAAGAAAATTCAGAAACTGCAAGTATTTGACTTTCCACAATTAAGACCTGGAACACCAAGTTTGCCTTCTCAGTTACACTGACTGTATTTCAGAAATACTGCTCCATTTCCTCAATAGAATTGCCATGTTTCATAAAATACAGACAAACCAGTCATGCTTTATGTCAAGGGTGCATTTACAAATAGTTTATAAAGGATTTAGATGATTAACCATATATTAAGACAGTTAATCAAATTTAAGAGGCTATTTTAGAATTCTACAGATCAAGCAGTTATTTATAATCCTTGTTATTGCTTTCTACCTTACATCCAACCCTAATGCACACCATTAGAATATTCTGCTAACGCTTTATCAATTATTTGTGTTAGCAGAAAAAATCCAAACAAAAACCCCCCAAATCCTATCGTAAGGAATAGGTTAGATAATTAGGACATTGAGACTCCTAGACTAAATGAATCAGACCCAAGAATCAAATCCTTGGAGGTAATTGGCCTCTGCCATGATTTAGATAATTCAAGGTCCTTAAAAATCTCAGTCCTCATCACTGTGCACATGGGATTTAGGCAATTTTAAAAAGCTGGCGAAGTGTCATTTGAAAAGGCACAAATGCTGCAGTAACTGCAACAGCTGAGGAATACATATTTTCCTCAACAAACCATCAGCATCATGACAGGATGCTTAAAGCTTCAGTGCTTCATGCCGGTTGGGAAAAAAAACGGACAATGGAAAACTTGTGGAATGTTAAACTTAACTGTTATCCTTACAAAATACAAAAGTCTGCTCATTTAGAACAGAATGAAAAGTCATTTCTTGACATTTTATTCAGTCATTTGAAGCAGTGTCTTCTCTTTTTCATAGTTTTCACTTGGTACTGGGCATATAGAATGTTTTTAATGGAGAAATAACTACAGATTACTTTTTATTGTGGTATGATTTATATAGTTTAAAAAAATCTATTCTGGAAGTATAGTGTATTTGGTGCTATTTTTGCCTAGGAATGGAAACTTGAACTGGAAATAGAGTCATTCATTCACACTTACAGGATGACATCCCGTTGACAGGCATGCAAACTTGGAAAGGTGCTACGCAGCCACTCTTAAAATACTACACTGTATTTTTTTCCTTCTAAGCTTCAATTAAGAAAATGCTATGGAGGGATCAGTACTTTGTGAAGGCTAAGGGTTCATCATTTGCAAGACATCCTCTTTCAAAAGTACAAAGACAGAAAAGTCAAGGCACTAACTACTAAATAAACTGTTTTCACAACAGAACTGGCACCTTCAAGCCCCTCTGCAGTGAGGTGCTGTGCTGTCAGGAGTTCTGCTCGTTCATACTGTGATCTCAAAGAGCAATCCCCAGTCAGAAAGGTCATCAATCCTTCCTGCCAGGTAGTCATTTATTTGCCTTGGTTGTTTTTTTTTTTTCAATTTGAGGAGAATGAAAATAATAAAAGGTGTGAAAATACGGTTGAGGTAGATAAACTTAGAGATTCTAATGGAGCTGGAATGCTGTTGGTGCTAACGAGCCCTGAGCAAGTGATCCGTGTCTGGCATGCTCTGCCAAACAAACTGCAATTACAGAAGAACCAAAAATAAAACAAGCAACTTTAAACCTTCTGAACGTGTGAGCCTAAGAATCATACATGCACTTGCTCCCACAGGCTTGCTTCCAAAAGGCATACAAAACTGGAGGGACCTTTCTAATGGGAAGGAAGGAAAGAAAGTTTCCACTTGCGAGCTGGCATTTTGGAATGGCAGAAAGAGCAGCTGACCTCGGAGGCTCTTGTCCCTCAGTGTCAAATTCCTACAAGAGCAGCTCGGGAGACTTCGGCTCTGTCATACCTCAATCAAAACGTCAGGGCTCAAATCCACACCACAAGTCACGTTCTCTGAAATTGAGGTACATAATCCTCTTGGCTTTGCTTTCTGTTGGGCTTTTCCACCCTTTTGCATGCCTCTGCAGTGCCAATAGAGATGTGCTTCCCCTTTCTGTCTTACAGAGAAAACCTCAGCTAGGCCCAAATTTTAATGATTTCAAACAATGCAGTCTGTAACTTCCTTTGCACCAGCTTCCTTGTTCTCTGCTGGTTCTAAAAAACCCCTTTGACCCACTCATAAGAACACCATTTCTGTTTCTGTCATCCCAAATTAACAAATGAATGAGGAGAGGGGAAACTCTCCTGTCACTCCAAACCTTCACCCTTCAAGTCCCCCTGCCTCACTGCAGCCCTGGTGCTCTAAAATAAAGGGAGTATTAATGGGCTGAAGTTTCAATGGGACATCAGCACTCACTTAAATGATATTTTGAACCACGGGCTAACTGGTGGTGGGCAAAGGCAGGTATTTACTTCGTGCAGTCTCTTAGGATACAATGGATTTATGGCCGTCAATTCTGAACAACACCGCTATTGTCTCTTCACATTCTATCTGCCTCCATTATTCATTTGTGTTGATTTTGATTGATGAAGACACTTTAAAAAAGGAGGGGAGGAAGGAGGAGGGGGAGAGGAATACTTCAACTGTTTGGTTTCTAATTCCTGTAAATCTACAGTTCATACTGCAATAGTACTACTCAAAAGAAATGTCAATCCTCACATTTTGGGAAGGGGTTTTTCCTTTTACAAGTTTCTCTTCTTTCTGAAAGAAGTGGGGTGCAAACAGTGCTTCCATGACATACCTAATCACTAGAGGGGTGGCACATCACACTTCAATCAGCCAAGAAAATCAATGTTGGGTTTTTTAATGAAAAAGTGTTAAGACTTCCGCAAAACCTCTTTTGCATATTTACTTCCTATGCCACAGCTAATTAAGTTTCAGGGCTGGTTTGATACGTTAAAAATTGCTTGGATCGCAGAGTTGAACCCGAGAAGAGTAGATAAAATTTCTTCATTCAAAGTGAAAGCATCTGCTAGAAACCTGACTGTGTGGAAGTCATAAAGAAAAGGCCCAGCTTTGGCTTTTTTGCTTCCAAATAGATGGTATTTACTGACCTCTCATTAAAATATCCTGACAGAATACAGATTATGAACCATTCGATACATTTCTTTCCATAGGAGGCAGCGTCTGAGGCCTGGGGGTAAAGAGATTCCTGGGAGTTGTTTAAATTCAGTTCACTCCTCTCAAAGTTTTAAATGAGCTTCTGAGCAAGCACTACAAACTTGCCAAGCTCTCTGCTTCCTTATGGAAAAGAGAAAAAAGAAAAAGAAAGAAAGAAAGAAAGACAGACAGAAAGAAAGAAAAAGACAGACACATTCACCACGTTTGCATCTCTCCTGCTCAGAGATCTGCCCCAGCACATGCTAACTGCAACATTCAATCGACTGCCTGCAGCCAAGGGAAGCCCAGTACCCTCCTGAATATTTGGCCACAGGATTTCCTTACTAGTTCCACCCCTTTTTGTGCTTTAAATAGTATGATCTATAATGAAGCAAGAGAAGCAGTGAAAAAAAAGGGCAGATAAATTTTCAATAAACTGGCGTCAGATGTCATGGTCACCACCACATTCAAAAACCAACCCCTCTATTGAAATTTTGGTGTCTAAAATGTTGGTGTTTTAAAATGACTGCAGACTCAGGAAGAAAGCTTTGCTGTTTCCTATAACCTCTGAAAATGTGGGCTTACAAAATTACTTACAAAAAGGAAAACTTGACTTCCAAGAAGAAATAGGTGAAGGGAGGAAGAGTCTGTGGAGCTGCTAAATATGGAAAAGCTTGCTGCTTGACCACTCGGTTCGTTTTACAAAGCATAATTACATCTGCCTTTTTTTAATATTATGTGGTTCATATTATTACTTTCTGTACCATCTTTCATGTTCCAAGGGAGTAGGCTGCTACTAACTGGCGTTAGGAAGAAACTAATTCTAATTACTCAGTATTTCTGCAGCTCCCTGAGACGGATACAAGATATGTGCAAAATCATCCAGTTCTGTTTTTGAAACTCCCGTCTTCACAATTTTGACTTTTCAAAATGATCTGCTCTTAATATAACATGACTTGTCAAAGGCTGTCAAATAAACGATACAACTCTCAGGAAATAAACATCTCTCCCCTAGTAGGTTTGTATATATTTCCGCAAAAGTAAAGAATTCTAAGAGTAAATAAACACATGGGAGGATTAGAGAAGCAATAAACAAAAGCATTTCCTCATTTTGAATTTAAGAAAATAGGAGCCTTTTTCCAGCCATTGCCAGGAAATACTAATGCACAGAGGTGAAGTTTGTACTAGCTAAAATATTATTTCATGCTAGGGCATATGGACCTGCATTCACGCATACATGCACACACTGCACATATATCCCCAACCAAAACTGAAATCAGGTTTATACTGTGCCATGATGGATTGATGGGCAGGGGATTTTAACACCCGTTTGGACCAACACAGGCACGGGGACTCCTTGCTGCAAGATGATAAAGACTAAACCTTTTAGTCCTAATGAAGGAGTTTACAGGATTCCTAATCCCTGCACCACACCTCACTTCTCCCACAGTCCTGCTGAAAGCCTTAAAACAGTCCCCAGCACTAACATGGTACAGAGCCTGTTGAACATGCTGATCTGCTCATGATTACTCTTTGCCACTGTAAAACAATCTAACTCCTCAAGTGAATGGAGTCTGTAGCAACAATGGTGTTATTGACTTGTTGCTCCAGCTCTATTTAGTTATTACCCTCGAGGCCACAATCAATAGACTTTGCACCAAGTCAGCCTAATAAATCCCAGGCTTTCACTGGAGCTTTGCCAGGAACTGCTAGAAAATCTATGGCAGTCAAACACTTAGAGTATGAATAACATAGAAAGCTGTACTGACAGCTGTATAAATTAATTAACAAGGAATGTTCTTACTCTTTTAAGAAGATCATAATGCACGTTTACCATGATTTAAGGAGTCACAGATAGAGCAACAGAAAAATTACCTTTGTGCTTTCATTTAAAATAAAAATCAAATATGATTAAACCAAAACAGCTTCAGACTACTTTTTCCTCCCTTTGATTATTGGATGTGCAAAAATCTGCATTTGCATTACTGCTGTGGCCATTTAATTATTCAAGTTTGATTTAAAAGGAACTGAGCCCAGCAACCACTGACCACTCAGTGCAAGCAGTGCCGGCATTTTAACCGGATGAATGTTGACTGTTGTCTGCTGGTATCTGCAAGGGGGACTTAAATTGCGTTTGTAATGCAGTGATTAAAACAGAAACAAAAGGAAGGGGGGAAACAGTTGTTCAAGAAGTAAGAGGTTGGTCACTAGTGAATTCCAGGTTCTTTCAGTTCCTCCTGTAATAAGCAAATATTCTGCAGACTCAGCTGCGAGGCGCCTGATCGCAGTGTCCGGAGACGCGCTGAACCCACTGTGGCAAGAGCTTGGTGCCAGCCCTGAAACAAAAGAACCTCCTTTCTGCACGTTGAAAACAAATGTAACAGATCAATAGGCTCTTATAAATGATTAGTTGCCCCAGTGGTACTTTCTGGGAGCATTCAGCTTTCCTAACAAGGGTCACTGCATTGCTGGGAAGCGAGGAGGGGCTTGGGCACCCGCCAGGCTGGCACTTGATGCTCCTCACCAGTGGAGGTGGGCACAACCTGGGGCAGAGACCAATGCCTGAGACCGAGCTGTGGCAGCCTTTGACTTTTAGGGAAGGGAAGGAAGGCTTGGGTAACAAGGCAGAACTAAACCATGCTGTTAGCATGGGAAAGATGAACAAAATCTGTCCTGGGCCTAGGCAGAAATGATCTCATGAGTGAAGTGAAGGAGGTCAGAACAAACTGTTCCATCTGAGGAGGAGGTAGCAAGCAGATGGAGGAGGGCACAGACATTTTTGAGTGGAAAAGAAGGTGTGACCATGGTCTAAGGTGTCTTTCACCCTCCACAACCAGGAAAGGGCTTCAAGAAGCAACCCTGAGAAGCGAACAGAAAGCCAACTGGCTTTCAATAATGGATACTCATTTTGTTCCTTTTGGGTTTTAGGGAATCTTAAGAATCTCACTGGAAGCAAGGGAAATATTTTTTTCTTTTCATTTGGATGAGAAGATTCTTGGGAATCCACAAGGGAAAACCCACTAAGCATTAGCTCACCCTGGGATACTTGGTTTATCCATCATTTCTAATAGAAGGAAAATCCTGGTTATTCAACTTGTTAAGGAAAGGGGTCACGTTTGGATCCCAACCCATACAAAAGGGCATGTGAGTGCTGGAATGGATATATTCTGAACATACTCTCACCCTGAAGATGGACAACCTCACCCTGAATGGTTGGTTGCCACAGTTTTTTCAAAAAAATTAGATTTTCAATGGTCATTTTGATACTGCTTCTTACCAGCAGAGAGGAAGGGATGAAGTTCATTTCACAGCTCTCAGTTCTTCTCCTCTATGGACAAATGCACTAAGTCTCAACTTTTAAACTCAAAAGCAGGGCTTTCAGGAACTTCAATGTTTCTAAGGATTGAGGAAGCAATTTCTATTGAAGTTTCCAAATCCTGTTTAAGTCCTCCTGCCCCAAAAGGACTCATGAGCTTTTTGGGAAAAAAAGTTATACCTTTCATTTAGAACATGACCTCAAATTTGAGGTTATTTGATTGCTTCTGAGTACTGCTCTCCCCTTCTCCCTTCCATTCCTTTTCCTTTTTAAATATGCCAAATTACTTTGTTTTAAAATACCCCTTTCTATAGAGTCATATGTAAAGCATATATGCATCAAATAAAAGAGCTGCTTGGGAATTAGGACATATTTTCAAGAATAGTAAGTGAGGTGGAGAACCAGAGTTTCTGAGGGCTCAGTCCTGTAAAAAGGGCTTAATTTTCATTATCAGATATCTGTCCTTTTAAAACATAGCTTCTCTTTAACAGGGTCAATTTCAGTACCCAAAATTGTGTCATCAAAAGCACTATTCATATCTGAAAATTTAGGATTCAGAATTCACTGAAAGTAATTCAAACCCACCAGGGATGCACCTGGAGCCTTACAGTTCTTCTGGCAATGTACCATCAGAGGTGACCATATGCCATTGTCTGGCACCTTGTTAGCAAAATGGAGTTACTCTGTGTTTGAGTAAAAAAACCTGCACTGTTTCTGGGTCCTGGGTCATCCTTGAGGTTTCTTGTGCCATGTGACTGTTTTTATTCACTAACTTTCTGAAGACTCAGTCAACCACTATGACATGTTGATGCAGTTTTTGTAACGAGCGGAGGCAATAACATATCTGTATTTTACAAGCAGCGATTTCAAATATGGTATCTAACCTCCTTCACCTTTGTTTTGCATGTGCAAACGTGACACTGGAGTTCAAACCTTAGCATGCATGCCAATTCCTGACCTGGCAGTAGGACTCAGGCTGGGTGGCAGCACACAGCACACAGCAACGCAATGCTGGAAGCTCCG
The DNA here is from genome assembly GCF_009650955.1 of Corvus moneduloides. NCBI lineage: Eukaryota > Metazoa > Chordata > Aves > Passeriformes > Corvidae > Corvus > Corvus moneduloides. The sequence goes on from NC_045483.1 coordinate 9,007,366, forward strand.
TGTGCGGAAGGCAGAGACTGAACATCCAGGACCTGCCAAAAGCAACAGTGTTGGATCTAGTGCTGGCATCCTTTTTTCTTTCTGAGCCAGTTTTGCAGCAAGCTCCACGATGCTGTCAGGAAGCACTCTGCTGCTGGAAGCTGCCCTGCTTTGCTGATGAGATTTAAAACTAAGCTCCTGGTCTTTTGGGAGTCGTTAAAGATCCTGAGATAAAAGTGAATCTCATTAGCCAATCTTAAGAAGCTCATACGAAGAGGGATTGTAGAAGGAGAAATAGCTGTTTATGAGCACAGCAATGCAGAATTTCATTAAGTTCTTGCCCATATTCTGCATCTGACCAATACAGAAGAAGACAACTACAGAGACACCAAAGGATTCCCAACCTCTCATTTCCTAACATCTTCAGAAATATTAATTATCAGCTTCACAGCATTATCCAGCCTACTTGCTTTTTTCTTCACTGCTCAGCTTCTTCACTGAGGCCCCCCTGGCCTCACTGCAGCCAGCTCTGCACACAGCTGGCACAGCTCAGTTGTGCCTGTCCTCTTATTCAAGCTACAGTGTCTCTCTGGCTGCCTGTCCACCAGGAACTTTCTAGAGTGACACCCACAGATCATGAAATAGCTTCCCAGTTTGGGTCTACTGTGCAATTATACTACCTATTTAAAATTTTTTAAAAAACTGGTAACCTTCAGCAATCACAGGAAAAAAAAATTACAGTTATTTTAAACAAACACCAATCAAGTGTAGGCTAAAAATTTGACTTTTTTCCTTGTCTGTTCTTTCCCTGTTCAGTGCACTGCATGTAAATCCCTCTCCCCTCTTCACAAACTAATTTGATGGTCTTATTCTTAAGCATAGTAACAATTGTCCATATTAGTAATCAAATAACAGCATTTTTTTCTAAGTACCTAGGTTTCTTCACTTGTACATGAATAAGTACAGTAATTCCCAGGCATACAGCCACAGCAAGGCAGAACTTCCAAAAAATTGCATCATTCTTCACAGCACTGCCTGCTATACTACTCTGCAATTGCTTCTGCTCCTTGAAATAATCCCCTCTGAAATGGAGTTCGGGATTTTGGCGGGCGATAATCCCAAGGGGTACCACAGTGATAGCCAACAATCCGTAACCAATAAACATAAGCTTGCCAAAGCATCCTCTTCCTCTTTTTAGTTCTCTGATTTCCATATTCTTGAGAGCTGGCCCAGGAACCCCGGCCAACAGTAGACAGCCATATCATGGCACAGATTTAGAGGATGAAGAGTATAAATGGAAATACAGAGCAGCTGAAAAACTACATTTTAATTCAATTTTCTGAAAAACAGTCCTACACTTAAATGCACTTTGGATGAAGACCATAAAAGTTGTACAGCTTCTCTGGCTGCTTTTCTAAACTCAGATGTATGCTATCTCACTTTAATCTTAACTGCTTCTTAAGGTGATAACACTGAACAATGTGGCTCTAGAATATATAGGCCAAACAAGAAGCAGGAAACATTTTTCTTTCCAGCAGGTCTGCAGAGGTATAACAAAAAGAAACACTCTTGAGCACTAGACTAGCACTGAACATAAATGATAACATTGTACAGGGCTGACTTTTCAGTGATTTTCTCCTTTCTACCAAATGTTCTGCAGCTAATTGGCTCTGGAAAAGAATCTGTGCAAAGCTGGTATGGCCCAGTCTGCTTTAATTGGGGTGGTGCCCACCAATAGCTCCTCAGGATCAGGGCAAAGGCGTCCTCCCGCCAAGCGAGGCTCTTATTTACTCACTTCGCTTCAAAATCTCTCCGTCATGATAGACTGGATCAACCCAATCTAAATGTTTTGATGTGTTACATATGTGGAAAATGAGATACTGGCACACACACATAAAGCAGCTGCTTCCTAAGTGCAGTCCTTTAATGGCCTCAACACAGAGCACAGGGCAAGTGAATTAGTCCTCTGCCAATGGAGACTGCGTTACCTTCCTGTGTCTGTGTAACATGGGAAAGGAAATTCAACGCCTGCTTTACATGACAGAATTAAGCTAGATGCAACTTGCAAATTGATTAATTTTCTCAGCAGACTGAGATTGATCTGAATTTTCTCTTTTGTGCAGTAAGTATTCTACACTTGTCCTGAAACAAGTTAGCTAAAATAAATTAGCCAGTGAGGAATAAATTTAAAGGGACACTGACAGATCTAATTTAGCCCCAAATTAAGGATAAAAGCGAGAACAATACAAAATAAATATTAAAAAGTCAGCCTGGAAAAAAAACCCAACGCTTCTATGAGACTTCTTATAAGGAAATAATTTCCATTTAAATAATATTCACAGCTTGCAGTCGAGTTCTGTGATGAAGGTGAAACTTACTTTCAGTGAGGTGACACCAGCAAGTCCACTCAGCTCTTCAGCTGCAACCATCAGCAGCAAATAGACTGCAACGAACAACTGCAATATTTCTAACCAATGATCCAGGGTCAGTCGCTGACAGTTTAAATACATTGCTATCTTGCTAGCATAATGTTTTAGGGATCATCCATAAAAATTCCAAATACTTTAAAAGGCACTTATGAGAGCAGACAAGATGATCATTGCTGGTATGCTTGCTTTTATCCAGAGGTCCTCCTGAACTGCGATGCCAACTTGTGCACTTGGAAATTCACGTGTCCACCACTAAACTTCAGCTACTTCTTGGAATTCTGTAAAGATGCAGCTCTGTGGGCCTTAAGACCTGACCTGGCATGACTGGACTAAAAAGGAGACTAGTTCATTCACATTCATTTAACAATAGTTTAACCTGACTGGTTTTGTGGCAATTTGAAACAGCTCCCCAACCTTTTTCCTGTTTCAAATTTAGCATCTAACCTGCACAGACATTAAAGGAAACCCCAAACATTTTCAGATCAGTTTTGTTCAGCAGCACTTTTCCACCTCGCTTTTCAGTCCTTCTTTGGTCACAAACCAATTTAAAGCTCACAGCACCTCCTGTGATGGGGACTCAGAAACATGTGTGCCTTGCTTGCTGTTGTATGAAATAAGACCCATGGCATCCACACCATAAATGATCAGCCACCCCTCATTAGATCTCAAGCTGCTAACTGAGCTCAGAACTTTCACGTCTTATTTTATTTATGAGACACTTTAAGATAGTAAATAAAACCTGATGTGCCGAATAAAACAAAAAAGACAAAGGAATGACAACAGCAATTGAAGTTCCTTGTGGGGGAAGCACCACAGAACACAACATTATCCATGGCTGCAATAAATCAGCATTGAAAAGAGTTTAATAAGGCCATTGAGTAAAAGGTAGAAAAAGGAAGTGTAAGGGCAGTTCTTATAGCAAGAAGTAAATTGATTATATCACCCTGATGGTGATAAATATGGTGATATCAGCTGCCTTGTTGTTCAACTGGATGAAATAGCATGTATTTCACCAGCCTATGGGATTACAACTTGGAGGTGACAAATTGAATTGGCATTAAGAATAATGTTTGCCTTTGTAATTTTTTTTTTTCTCAAGAAACTTACTATATTGAATGGGACAAAACTTACATTTAAAGGAAGGCTTTATTTGTCACACATACGATCTTAATTCAATAAACCAAACAAGGCTTTTCTCTCTCCCTAAATCAGTATAATAATGGTAGTTTTGTTTAAGCTGCTTGTTTATACAAGAGCCTGTAGATATATAGACCTTAGGCTAATCCTATTGCTGAAAGTAAGACCTAAATGAAAACAAATCTTACCAGCAGATCTCTATTTTGAAGACAGCTCTATTCAAATCAGCTATGCTGATTATACTCTGAGATAACCCGCACACCATTTAAGGTTGATCACTTTCGCAAACATGAGCTTTGCGCTGCAATTTTCTAGTCTTTTATTTTCCAGGATAGCAAAGACCCCCACAATGACTTCATTAGAGAGTTACACAACTTCAGGCCAACAGATTCTTCAGGGAGAAAGAAATAGATGCAAAAGCTCAATTTAAAATCTCAGGGTTAGATTCTCCAACAATGCTGGATTTTAGTATTGAAGAAGAGGTTCCATTTTCTCTTTCTCTCCCTCATGCACACACTAATCAGAACACAGTGTGATGGCACCTTGACTTTTTCTGGTCCACATAACAGCTACACAAACCTAATGAAAACGATGTGCAAAAACTGGACTATGGTTTTACCCTTCCCAAATGAAATCTTTTTCTAAGGAATACATAATATCTATCAGGGATACAGTGGAAAGTGGGAAAAAGGGAAACTGAAAAGAGAAATGTCTTTTAAAAGCCAACAAACTTTAAAAAAAAAAAAATTCAGTGTGAAACAAAACCCCTGTACCAGCAAAAGATTGGTAAATGCTTGTCTTCTGCAAATACATTGGTAGGGTCTGTCACTTTATGTGTACTTGTTACTTGTGAGTGGATTTAATCTTTAAAAGAAACTTAATTTTCCCAGTGAAAACATTTGTGTAAGAGAACTGATAAACTCTAAATGCAACATGGTCAACTTCTATTTTACCCCTTCCTTCACTTTTTCTACTGAAGTGGACAGAAACAGGCTGTCCTGAAGAAGTCAAAGGACTGGCCCTCAATGATTGACCAAAGCCAACAGAGCCCAATGCCATCAACAGTGGCTTTAGCACTCCCTGCAACCCTACAGTTCCCTGTGATCTGCTCAGATGAGTCTGGAGTCCTTTCTTAAATCCACGTGCATGGATTTGTTTGTGGCTTCTGCAGAAGAAATATTGCCTCAGGTTGCATTAAGTTCTGGAAAGAGTTTTCAGTGGCAATTTTTGTTTGCAGGAAAGAAAAACTCTGTGCTCTTGATAGCCCCTACTCCCCCTACAAAGAGATTCCATGAGAAACCCTCTGCTATGGCCAACAGAGAGGTGGGAAAACTGCTGTCAAGCTGCCTGGCCCTCCCCCCTCTCCCTGAACCCCTCCCGGGCTGCACACACACCAGGAGGAATGACCGGGCTTGCACTCCCCGCTCACCACAAACTCCATTGCTGCAGCAAAAGCACAAGTTTTAACAAGTTTGCTGACTTCAATAGCAGCATTTACTAACACAACACATGTCCACCAAGTCAGGAGCTCTTTAGAGCAAGGATTACAGATCTCCAAGGAAAAATAAAGTCTAAACAAGGGAGGTGATGGGCTGACTCTGAAAGGCCAGATGATTTGGGTCAGATGTGCACTAAAAGCTTGAAAAAGTCATATTGCTTTTTCTCTTAAACCCTTTGTTTATATGTTCAACCCTGCCTTTCCCTTCTGTTTCTACCTAAGGTCTTACTTCTTCCTCTGTACCTGAGGCCTCTTACCCCCTCTGCTTTCCTTCCTTGTCTGGTTCCCACTCCTTGTAACCATAAAGCAGTTTGTTTCTCACTCTTTTTAACTCTTTTGTTTACCCTAAATCTTTTTAAAGATTATTTCCTCTCCCAACTCTCCCCAATAAATCCATTAAGTGAAGTGATGAATTCACGGTGCTCCAGCAATGTGCCACAGCCACATTTTGAAGAAAGGGGTGACATTTCATTGCATATGGGGGATATGAAGGGGCTGAAAGAAGTGATGTTGCCTGCAGTGAAGCTTCCATTCAACTCCTCCGAGTCTTGAAGACAGTATTTAAATCACTACATTGCTTACCCTCACTGATGTCTTAGTTCTCCTGGCACCTCTTGTTGGCCAATGACTGAATTTAAAACTGTGGGCTAAAGGGCTCTCTTTCAATTATCTCATCTAGCTAACTGTGGGACATCAGAAAACGTGCACTGAGTAGAAAGACAGCTATTGCTGTGTATAACCACTTACAGCTCTTCTAACTCAGCATCCAAGACTGAACATGTCAAAGTAAAGTTCAAGGATACCATGTGACAGTCTACCTCCTCCTGGAAGGAAGTTCCCCAGGAAGTCTCACTCCTATTCAAAATATTACACATTATCTAACACTTTTCAAAAGTGAGGTCTTATCTCCTTCTCAGTGCTCTCTTTGTTTGTATTACCTACAATAATGCTAGATATTTTTGTTATCTACATAAATGTCTAATCCCTCATTCAGTTTTGTAAATTCTTAGCTTCAGTGAATTCCAGTGGCAACGAACCCTTAGACTGATCACACATTGTGTGAAATGGCAGGTCTGGTTCTGGGAGCTAAGCCAAAGCTGGAAGCTTGTTGGTATGGAAAGATATTTTTAATTGGGAAAGGAACAATTTAAAAAATGAGAAAAAACAACCTGTACATATCTTAGTTCTCTGCTAGGCTGATGATGTGACAATTTATTAAGTTTTCTCAACTCTTTGGTCCAGCTGTAAATCAGAAGAAAAAAGGAAGTTGGCAATTCCGGTAAGAGCAATGCACTGAAAGAGTGGTACATATATTCCTTTTCTTCTTGACTTATTCATACACATCATTTGTCTGTTTCTTGATAAATGAATTTTCTGGAGAGCATTGCTCTTATGGCACATCAAGGCTCATGAACACAGTACACCAGGGGAAATAAGAAATGGATTTTATTAAGTTTATTAGCAGCTAAAAACATGATACTTCAAGGCTGGAAGTAAAGTAATCCACCTACACAATTTGAGTGGAATGAACATTTGGCTTCAACTACAGCTCATATGTAAAATATAAATCCAGTTTCTCCATCGGAAATCCTCTGAGGTTTGGTTTTACACTACCTTGATCAAACTAAGAATTAAAGTTCAAGCTGGCTTCCATTCCCACATGGCAATATGACCTACATGTTTGTATTAGTGGTGCTACTCCTTCCATACCCTTCTTCATATCAGTATTTCCCCCAGCTTCTCTTTTTTTTTGCTTCCTTTCCCTTCCTTCAAAGTTAAAGTGAGTTTTAACACTATACAGACCATATATCGTGGAGAGAATGGAAAAAGTAATTAAAGAAACCTATTATAGAAAGAGCCACTTCTAAACAAGATGCCACATCTCCATCAGTAAGTATCACAAATGGAAGAGAGTTGCTACCAGAAACAAATGAAGCAAGAAAAAATCGATCATTTTTGCAAGAAAATTCCAAAGCTCAGTATAGTTGCTGTCAACCTAAACACAGAGGAAATCTCAGGGCTGCATAGTCAAGGACATACTGGAGAGACTGGACTTTTGAGAACCAGGACTTCTGAGTTCAGACCTGCCTCAGACACCCAGTATGCCTCTCGGGGTTTCCTCTGTGCCAGAGCTTATTTCCATCTGGAAAAAGAAAGTAAAGCTCACCTCCCACAAAGGGACAGTGCAGGGCTCAGCCTGCAGTGCTTGGATGATCAGAGGTATCTATATCTGAAATGCTGTCCTTACACACCTACAACCTGCAATAATCTGTAGTGGCACATACTGACTTTTACATTACCAGAAGAAGACAGACCTGATTTCTTCCCAGATCTCACACCTTGTACCCTGGGAAGCAGCTTCAAAGCAAAAAGCAGTGTTGCTGCTGTTCTTACTGTAAGGCTTTCACACCAAAACTGTTGCTCTGATGGCTTTGCCACTCAACTCGCACACTCCACTGTCCCTCAGCCAGAAGAGGCCCTGTAAAAAGTCAGTTCAGGCAGGCTCAGGTCTCCAAGAGATCTGGAATGGCCCAGATCAGTTCTATCTAATGTATCTTCAAGTTGCTGTTATTTCCATTGAAACTCAAAGCCTTTGATTAGCATGGAATAGTATGGGCTCCAGTCAGAGGACATCCCCCACTGACTGAGGAAGCAACGGCTCTGATAATCCAGTTCACCTTCCCCTTATTCCAAGCTGTGGAGGCTTCAGTAAATACTCTTCCAAAAGCCACTGTTTTGAGAACAAATAGGATCAAAATTGACAGATAGGCAGGAGACCACATCTGGATATTGACTGAGATAAAGTCAAGGAGGAGCAGTTGCCTGGACTGGATGTTGCAGCAGTGGAGTGCAGGGACACAAGAACAAACTTCCATAAATGACCTGCCTGTGTATAAGAGGGAGTTAAATCAGCTAATCATGTATGCCATCACAGGATAGGTACTACAGGGCAGCTGAGAGAGTCAAACAGGCAGTGATCACTCCTTATCTATAAAAGCAGCCATGTTTTAATATATGGTGCTTCACCCCACCCGTTTCAGAAAAGATTGATAAGCAAAATGATGAAGCTTTAATGAGCTTAATTGCAAATGCCTTATGTTCTTGCATTGTTGCCAAACAGCTACTTCAACATCCAGCAGTTTACTTAATAACTCCCCCCTCCTCTTCCCTACCCCCTCCAAGCCCAGTAACGTAATTATTCCTGTGGCAACCCCCCTATTTCACTTCTCTTTATTTATTTCCCTTCTCCCCCTCCCCGAATTACTGTAAATGGGTATCTTTGAAAGGAGGGTGGCAGGCAGCTTTTGGTACAGGGCTCACCAAGGAGCCCTCCATCAAAGGGCCCTTTGTGAGCATGCCCTGGACCGAGGCCAATCAGATCATCTCGCTGTCTGTCTCTGAAGAAAATTCGCCCCTGGTATGCAAGCCAAGCCAAGAGCGTAGACAGGGTGACTGCACTCCTAGTCCAACCTGTCTTAGCTGAGTGAAAAAATGCTGAAGGGAAAATTACCTGTTTGGCTCCAGACTGAATTAACTTTTTAATATACAAGTATGTTTATTATTTTTCCTTAAAAGTGCCTGCCTATCTAATATATTCATTAATGTTATCTGGTCAGTTCGCTTGAAATATTATGAAAAATGTGCAAATGCAATAAGGTGACAGAGCTTGGAGGCAAAGCAAGATGTATTTTCTAATTATATGACAGAAAACAACATTGTTATTAACAAATGACAGTGCAGAGTAATCTTCTTATGTCCAGGCTAGTGCAGGCTAGGATGTCTTGCTCCTCATTTCCAGAGTATCAGGAGAAGTGGATGGCCTTGACACCAACTCTTTCCCCATTCACTGACCACCACAAATCCTCGGCATCAGACCTCCATCAAACTCTCCTGGAGGCAGCTTTCCCACCCCAGTTTCCCAGCGACACAGCCTCTCTTCCCCAGCAGATCCTCCTGCTCTGTCCCACATCCTCCCAGCCGAGGGGCTCTCCACTCTATACTCAGAAATGTTGCATTTTCACCATCCTTCAGCTACTTCCTAAGTCTCCTATGAGATTTGCAGGTAATAGCTGGGACTGTAGAGGGAGTGCAGAGAGGTTTTGCCTGCCCCCAGTTCTTGCTCCTCTTCCCTTGGTCTGCCTGACTCGCCCAGCCCCTGCTACTATCTCGAATTCCTCCCTCTGCTGCCACTTCCCCTCGCAGCTTCTTCCTGCTCCCTGTGTGCTCTTGACTCTTTTGTTCCCCCTTTTAGAAACACCTTGTAAGTGCCAGACAGGAATTTCCCGACACTATGTCCTGCATTAAGCAAGCGATAATGGCAGAAACAATAGAGAATTATGTCAGTAGGGTGCCCTAACAAAAGAGCAGAATTTAAATGAGGACACAGCTTTGGTCTTTGGAATTTGTCCACTATAAATGACTCTTCTTATTTTATTAGCATGTCTAGTTTAAGTGGAACACATTGTAATTTTAAATGGACAATAATAAAGAAGGATCATATGTCCTATTCTTACATGTGCACTTAACATTCCCTGGGGGTTCTTTCCGCCTGCCATGCCCTCTCTTTCCCCCATCACAGCCCTTCATATTTCTCACTATATTTAACTATTTTTTTAAAATTTGTTTTTTGCTCCTAGAAGAACCCAAAGCTTCTAATCCAGAGCTGTGTAAAGCAAACATAGATTGTAGAACTACAGCAAACTACTTCTGCACCACCCCTGCTCACAAAATGTTTGTCTTGCAAATACTATAGAAGAAAACTCAAATTATAGACTATATTTACAAAAACACTTAAACTTCTCTTCCTCTGTGAAAATTTAAATTACTTTAGGATCCCTATATTCCTTTCCGAGTCCTGGTTCAAACAATAACCTGGCAGGCTGCCTTTCAAAGCAGGCCATCACCCAGCAGAAGCAAGGTTACCTAAAAGTAGTTCCTTAAGTAGCCAGTCCTTCCTAAAGAACTATGCTGGTGTCAAGAGTTTCTGACTACACCACAGATTTTGCAAACTAATTCAAGTTAAAACAGCCACTGACTTAAAGTAAGCCTGCTTCCTTGACAATATAGTCCCATGACCAGTTGAACTTCACAAAAGAAAGTCACACCATGGATAGAAACCTGTGTCCAACACGTCCATTGGCACTACTGATGGTGGGAGTAATACTCATGAAACAAAGACTAAGTTTCCTGAATTTCTGTGCAGTAAAAAATGAGTTAACACATTTCTAGTGATATTTTTCACTTATTTCTTTTCCCTGTATTTCTTCACAAGCTACTGTCACCTGAAAACTGGAGTAACAGCAACAAGAAAATACTGACAAATTAAATGGGGGTTGTGCAAGACAATCTTTCCAAGATGAATTGCAGGACTAGGTTCAGAAGTGTCATTTTGTAGCCCAGATATTGTTTTTCAATTGTGATTCTGACTGCTTTCTTGACCAGCCCTAACTTACCCCATGTCTCAGTTTTGCAACTGGTTATCAAGCAAACCAAAGTGTTGTTAATAAGCCTGAACAAAGTGCAGAAATTCTTCTGTAGAATACGCAAGTGCATGCAATGGTTTCGTGCTGTTAACTTTCAGAAAGATTTAGTTTGAAAAGAATGTTCTACAGTGCTCTTGATTTTCATTCATCGTATTGTGGGTTACAACCAGGGAGACCTATCATTTTTTCGCTGCACACGACAGTCTCATTTTTGCTTACTTTAACTGTGTTCAGTTCTACCAGGCCCTGACAAAGTTAAACCAAACACAGCCTTGCTTTTCTTCTAGCAGTGTGCAAGAAGAATAATTTTTACATAGCCCTTTTTTCCCCCCTGCAGCCTACAACAGTGCCAAGAAGTACTTCAGATGAGGTAGAAGCATAATTGAATAATTTTAGTAGCCTTAAATCAAGCTGGCCAGTATCAAAATACTCTGATTTCTGAAACACTCATTGGAATTTAAGGGGTCTTTCTGGAATTAATGATTCTGGCACAAGACACAACCACACACTAACTTTTTCTTCTATGCACTAATTTGTCATAGAAATCTGTTCCCTTGACATTGTCTCTGGTGCCAATAGATGACAGTTGAGAGAATATATGTAAAAACAGCCACAGACTAAGCAAGCTGCAGATTAGAGTGAAGAGCAGTCCAAAAATTCTGTACTAAACCATAAAAAAATGAAACTTGTTCTTTCCTAGAGATGAAGATTTCTGCTCCAAACACTAGTTTTCCATTTCCCTGATGTGGCTTTTTTAAAGGATGCACTATTTGTAGAAAGGAACTTGGTGAGTAATAGCTATTTCCTGCTAATTTTGCTTCCTGTAGGGATTTGTTCCTTGGTGTGATCTCACATGTTCAGGGATTGTATGTCCCAACTGGAACCCGCTTAGTCTACAGCCCAGTGTGTGATGATACGAAGAGAATGGAAAAACCCCTTCAGCTTCAACACATTGGCACTGCCTCTGCAAAAGACTGATGAAGAAATGAAGCTGACAAATTGAAGGTGGGATGTGTCTCCCCTAACCATGCCAGACTACCACAGGACATGGCATCCACTGACCTGGACTTTCCAACAGATGTGTCCTTTCTAATCTTGCTTCTAGGTCTGGCATGAAAGAGCAGTGAAAGCACATTGGTGTTACAGTCCCTGGGGAAAGTGCCCTTCTGCATCTGCTCCCTCTCAGCTATTGGCTTTTAATCTCCTGTAGAAGGAGAAGCACCCATTTCAGGACCACAAAGCCCTACCCTGGCACACATGTCCCCATGCTGCAGCTGCTTGTTGTTTGACTTGGCCATCCAAGAGCTCTAAGGCCCTTAAAGAGAATCCTAAACCATGGATACTGTAAACACAGAAGGGAAAGAACATTTGGGCTACCAGGAAACACCCATGGGAAATGTGGTGACGCAATGCATCCCAAACTGTGATACACACCTCATAAAGGCAGGGGAGCCTCTTCAAAGCAGTCACACAGGTTGGCCCAGAACCAGGGCCTTTGCTGCAATAGCACTTGGTGCCATTGGAACAGCTGCAGAAATAGCTAGGCTGTTATATTTCTCTTTTTTTTTTTTTTTTAATTTTTATTTTAAATATAGTGGCTATCCATTTGGGGATATAAATTTTACTTGTGTCCTGGAAAAGGAACATGAAACAACTACATCTCACAAAACTCCTGTAAGACAAATTCCGTAACACCCCCAATTTTAGAGGCAGAGACAAATGAAGTCAATATCAAACCCAGGGTGTGCAGGAAGAGCTCCTACCCCTGTATTCAAACCACAAGATAATTCCTCTCCTTTCAGGCCCTGATCCAGAGCAAATCAGTTGGAGTCCTTCTATTGAGTCCTCAATCAGCAGTGTAATCACTTTAGCATGTGTCAGGATTAAAACCAGCCCTCCAAATAAGACCATGTCTACACTGCAAATGCCTTACTGATAAAGGAATACCAGCACAGTAAACAGACAAAGCATTCCTGGGGCGGTGTAAACTTATACTGGCAAATCTGCTCTTTGTAGCGGTACAGTAAAATCATCCCCGCAAGCAAAACAAGCACCATTTTGAGGTATAATTGCATCTACATGTGTAGTGTTTGCTCACTGAGAGGTGTCAGTCTGACCAGAACAGCTGTGCTGATAGAAATCTGCAGCACAGACCTGGCCTTATTAAAAAAAAAAAAAAAAAAAAAAAAGTTTAAAGCAATTAATAACAATCAACATTGACTCTATGGTCAAAATGGTGTCAGTTTGTCTCTTCAGAGGTTTACACAAACTGGTTGACTTAAGAAAGAGAAAAGAAAGGAATTTAACATGGTTACATGGACTTGCCTTGGCTGGTATTTTGAAGAGTGTAAAGCTATGGAAATCAGATCTACTGTGTGGAAACACCATTTCTGGACACAAAGCCAGACTTTGTGAGTTTACGGCTAGATTTTCCCAAGACCCTATTCAGCAAAGTCCTGTAGTCATAGCCTGCTAGTTCCACAGATGGGGGAAAATGGTGACGTGGAAGAGATCTCCCACATGGCCAGCCTCCTTCCAAGGCCCTAATGACACACTGCCTCTTGCTGCAGCTATCTTTGTATCACCTTCTGCTCTCAGAAGTGAGAGCTTGAGATCGGGGAAAAGAAATAAGAATACTAGGAAGGCACAAGGAATACAAATGGAAACAGCCAAAAACGAGGCAAAAACCTGTCTGGGAAAAATTTTTGGAGGGAAAACACTTCTCCTGAGAAGCCTTTGAGACACAAGAAAGATCATAGCTTAGCCCAAAAAGTTCCTTTCCATCCTTGGACCACTCTGTTTGCTCCTATTTCCACGTTAGGTAAAATTCCTGTTTCGACAATTTCTTAAGATCCACTTGAATGGAACAAGGTTTGACTTGATGATGTGAGATCTGATAAAATTATGCAAGGAAATCCTAATTTAACAACCAATCCCTTGAATTAACATTTCCTTACCCCCAGCAGAATCTAATTGTGATAACCTAATACGAGCTGCCTCCTCTTTGCTCCTTTGCATGTGCCTAATGCAATCACTGCTCTGCTGAGCCTCATGTTCACCCCTGACCAGTCTGCTCCCTCCACTCCCTCCTGCACTGATTCAAGACAGGGCATCTGATTTACTCCCTTCCTGCTCCTGGCCTCCTTCTTTGCTGGATTCTCAGCAGCCAAAAGGCTCATTTCCCTGTGGTGTCTTTGCAGACACCACTTCTAATCCTTCATTTCTGTTATGTCCCCGTCCTCTGTGGGGGTAATCTTTCCGAGTTGCCGTTTTTTCATCCACTCAAAGACCAGTTTCATTTGCCTTTTCATTACCCTCCACCAATTTACAACTGGGGAACCTTTTCTGACACAGGAGTTGGAGAAGACATCCCAGTGATGCTACGACAGCCACTTTTGACTCATAAGCACTGATATTTCTCTTTCTTTCTATACTGATACTCAGACTATCATTCTATGCCAGCATAACTCATCTTTTCTTCCCTTGTTCCCCCAAGGAAGAATTAGCTAAATAAACAGACTAAACTAGAAACTTGGTAATCTCTTGTTTACTATAGACTTTTCCTCCTTAGCTTCTGATTTTTCCAAATTTTCCTAAATTAATCAGGTACAGACTACTTCTCTGTACTCTTATCAGAAGGGCTTACTTGCTAAACAGCACTTCAAATTCTCTTCTTTAAAACACCACACTTCTGCGTGAAGCACACAGCCCCCATTCCCTGGCAGAGACACAGCCCAAACACCTACCCTGGAGGAAGATGAAAAATGAGATGACTCTTTCCTAGCTGTGCATACTTGAGAAAGAAATATGTATTTTCTTCCCTCCCTTTTGCCTTGCTGAGCATGTTGCAGTTGTGATGACATGTCGGAGGTGATTAGGCACTCAGTTTCAATGACACACATAACTTATCCATGTGGCCAATAAAATCTCCACACAACACCTCCCCATCCAACTCTATAGATCCTCCTGATTCCTACCCCAGGCTTCAACCCCAGGAAAGTTATTTATGCCTAACTGAATTAGCTTGCTAAGAATTTCTTAAGTGGAGTGCAGTGAGCCAGCAGTTTTCTTCCACAAATGAGAAGTAAAGTACTCTCAGAGATCAGCATTGCTGAAAACAAATTTGCCCTGCTAATTTTGGCCTGACAAGTGCACTAAGGATTCTCTACATTTCCCATACAGGTCAAACTTATCGGTTCACACTTGTTAGTGCAAAAATCTCTTTTCCTATCTTTGTTTCTGCCACTTCTCTTATCCTGTCACTCTCCTGCAGTAAGTGCACTGGCTGGGCACTTCAGTACCCATTTCTGCAAACACTCTTATTCCATTACAGAAAGATATTCACACGTACACACAAATGACAGCAGACTTCAGTGTAGTGCTTATCACAGAGAAAGGACAAGACAGCCTAGTGTACCTACTGCATTTCATGCTGCCTTACACAAAGCGTCTCTTTTTCAGCAGCTTCCCTTCTGGAAGAGACAGGCAACATTTCAATTGAATCTTTCAGAAAAAAAAATTCTGCATGCAAAGGACAGACAGAAGGAGGGAGAAAAGTTATCCATTATGATGGATTAACTGCAAAGGTAGCACCTGTAATTTCCTCTCACTTTTTGAGCCCATGGGTCATGGACTTGACTGGAGTTGGATTGTCCTGTGTTTTAAGTTTGGGGTTGTTACATTGCTTGACCACGGGCAGAGCACACCAGCGTGCTGACAAAGTTCTTTCCTTTCCAAAGCATGGAAAAAAGGAACTAAAGAAGCAAAACCTGGCCAGGGACTTTGAAGGGAGACACCCTAATTTAAGGGGATTGGGATTTGCAGATGGGGAGTGTTTTACTGAGTCTTACAACTCCTGGGAGACTCGATACTTGCTGAATCACACAGCAATGGGTCAAAGGGACTCTGCAGGACATAGGCTGAATTTGGTGCTGATGCAGCTGTTGCAAAACACTGCTTGCAGTCTCAAGGGAAGTATAGAACTGGTAGAAGGCTGGAGATGGAGAGCCCTGCTGGGAAGAGAGCTCTTCTAGGTACATAGTGATATTAGGACCATAGGCAGCACAGTGAAGTATCTCCATGGGATGTGGAAGCTTGTGTTACGGTCCCCTGGACCTCCTGAGTGGTAGGAGAGATTGTCTAAACCTCTACAAGTGAAGGAAAACCACAGAGGCAGTATCTGTGATGTTTTTCCTTCAAATTCAAATCATTCTATTGCCCATTTTTCAACTGAGTGAGTCAAAAGTGCTAACCACAGATCCCATAGGAAAGCAGAAGTCAAGCACTGGGCAAGGTGCTTTTCTGAAACTGATTTTAGCATTTGCTTGATCCAAAGCAATAATTTGAAGTCAAGTAGAGACATTTTTCTTTTTAAGTAATGAAAGTTTAACACTGGAACAACTCATGGAGATGACTGCTTTCCCATCAATACTCATTTTCTTTCCCATTTTTCATGCCCAGGGCAATGCCAGCAGTTGTCCTCTACTGTAGATTTTGAAGCTTGATAAATATAAAGTTATGCAGTAAGGTCTAGCTGGCATGTAGGCTGATTCTGTTTCCATACAAACACCTTATCAGTGCAATATGGATAGTTTTAGCATCTTTGATGCTCTCAGTTTTGAGGGCAGAAAGAAAGACAGAAGAGAAAGAAAGGTTCACTCCATGTAATAGAAAAATTCAGTCTACAAGCCCAGGGAGGAGGAGGAGGAAGAATTATTGGTCTGCTTAATAAGTTGCTGAGATGTCCAGAGGATGTGAAACTTCTCTAAGTTCAGGATTCCAGTTAAGAGTAATTCACACTTTACAATTCCCTGGGAGGCCAGCCTGTTTGCACAGACCTTGGCTGCTGGGATTCAACATCTCACATTAGACCATTTGGAATTTATTTAACATGTGTCCCACAGAACGCAAGACTTGCTTCAGAGGAATAGGCAAATCACTTGTAAGTGTGCATTTACAAGATCAGAAGTCATGAAAACCATGCTTACTGCTTGTCAACTTATTTAGGGGAAATTGTGTAATCAACTTAACATAGCAGTTATCCTTTACCTAGAAGGTCAAGCTCATTGTTCCTGTATGTCACCACACTTGGCTATTAATCACTCAGGAGGAAACACATCATTTTTATTTAAATTAAGCTATACAAAATGGGGTTAAGTCTGAATTCAGATATCTTCTCTCTCCTCCAGAGAACCTGCAAAAGACAGATTTTCTGTAGTTTAATTCCCACCTTTTGGAGAAGAAAAAAAAGAAGAAAAAGAAAGAAATTTGAGTGAAGGTTGCTAAACTACTTACCCCCTCATCACAAGCTGTTAAGGAGACAGGTAGCTAAGCCATTCAACACCCTTTCTTTCATCTGTTCCTATGTTTTTCTCAAACAGTTTGGATCCCACACTGAATTTTTGCCACTGGCATTTTCTCCTTCTACCTCCTGCATTTCATCTCCTGTGCGATTCATGGCAACTCATGAAACGAAGCAAAGAGAAAAAGTGATTGAGGGTCACTTTATGACTAGACATGATGTTGTGCCTTGTCCAAAGCCAGTAGACAGCACTTCTGGAAGACAATGTGAAAACATCGTCATCCCAGTGTGCTGCCTGGAAACACACTGAGTCCTTCGTACTCAGAGTGCTGTTCATTCTAAAGGCCCCTCTGGATAGTGGTCCAGCTCACTAAATCAAAAGGACTTAAATTCTGGAAAGACATGATCACATTTGCCCCTACCTGTCCTTCCAAAATCTCACATCAAGTTATTGAAATATTTTTTTAATAAATATTGCAGAAAACTGACAATAGCTCAGATCCCTCTCCCCATCATGTCCTTCTTTACCTGGGCTCTCCCTGCTGTGAATGATGTTATGCCATTTCTGGGACTGTTTCAGAATCTGCCACTTTGGGATATCTGTCCCGTGCATTAAATTGCATGTGGTTACACTCCAGAAATGCATCCTGCCAGGTCAAGAGTTTTTCTTCCCTGGGAATTAATTATGAAAGTCTTCATCTCTGACATGTATGGCTACTTCTTATTTGCTGCCTACATGCTTTTCACTTTCCTGGTTTTTAACGGGTTGGAAATGCTAACAAAAGAGATAATCCGCCTTTGTGGGTATTCCCATAATTAGCAACACGCACATCTGGAAAGAGTTTCAATAGTCCACTGTTATTCAAACAATTTGTAATCACACAGACTGTGTAGTGAACCAGCAGACCGGAGCATATAGCTTTTCATTATTATGTGGTATACAGTACCCATAATACACAAATAAACTCAAAACCTGCAGCAGCAACAATGACACATTCTGTGTGGCCTTATTCACCAAACAGCTCTCTAAGAAGTCTTTATCGAAAAGTGCAACACATCCACTAATTATTCGGGGTTGTAAGTGGGTAGGAAGTGTAGGAAAATCTTGCTGCATCTGTTCAACATTCTGAAAAGCCAAGTCCAGCAGCATTTACAGGATTTAAAAAATAAAGGCTGTAAAAACCAAGAGCTCAGAGCTTAGTTATGTGGGTGCACAGTACCACATAACATGTAACAGTAGTCGATTTTACAGGATATGTAACAATACACACCAGCATAGCCAAAGGCAGGATCAAGCCCTTAAAATTTTATATTGTGATTCGTGCTCAAAGATTTGTTTCAGTCTGGATGCCATGACTCATATTCTCCATTCCCCCAGTGCTTCATCCCCTCCTTCCCCACGACCCAAGCTAACTTTTTATTAAAATGCTCTGGATGCAGATTCGCTTGTTTAAGCCTGGTATTTATGGATTTCATCCTGCAACCTGTACTCACAGGAGCTACTTATGTAAGGACTGTGAGACTGGCCTGTCTGGGAATGTTTACTGCAGAAAGAAAAGATGTCTATTCCTTGGCTGAAGCCTTTTCCTTTTAATGACAGACTGTCCAGATTTCCTCAGCGCGGGACTGACTAGGAAACATCTTCCCAGCTTGCTTGGCCCCTACACAGCTCTACAAGCATCATATCTGAGCCCACACTGTATCACAGGACAGTGCTGAACCATTTCTAAGTGGTGTTTCACAGGTTTCAAAAGGTATCTCTACTAGTTGTTGACTACAAGACTTTATATTAAAAATTTAATATCAGAAGAATATATGATTCACTTAATCAGCACTAGTTTATGGGGAAACAGCAGAGGGCTGTAGAAAATTCCAGTCTGAAATTTCTCTGAGTCAAGGTTTGTTAAAGGAGAGCACATATCAGTGAAATGTTTATTCAGAGAAACCAATTGCCAAGTGGGTGAATACAACATAATGATGGTTACCCTGGCACTGTGAGTCTGGAGTTCTCCCTGCGGCTCTTACTCATATTCTATCTGAATAAAGGAAGTAATTTTTAATCTTTATACTCTTTTTCTTGCCCATTTGTATAATACAGAATGATACAACAGTAACTTCTGGGTTACTTTTCTCCCCCACAAACCTGCTTTGCATCCTCTGCATCATACCTGAACAACTCTGAGTTTGGGAAAGCTTGAGAATGTTTATTTATCATGGAAGGACTTTGGGTCCATGCTTGCTGTGGAGTCTCTTGGGGCTTTTGGTGACAAGACCAAAATAGAGATAGCATTGAGCTTTCCATCATGGTCTGCTGCTCTGGGATAAAGGATAGTTCAGAGCATTCTAAGTAAAGTATTTCTCCCCCTGCACTTCTCCAGATTCTGGGAAATGCTTTTTGAATGATGTTATGTACATCAAGGATTGGTAAACTGGGTTACTGGGTAATTACTCACATTGATTTATCAAAACTTGTGTATTTATATGTTCCTTTTAAATAACAATTCTTCAATCACAACAGCTGATATTCACCAAAACCTGACATCTGCACATGGCACACGTTCTGGCAACACAAACCCACACGACAATTATCTGGATGTTTTGACTAGCTTCTAGTGTTACAGATCTAGGTGGCATCGACAATGTCCCACACTTTCCTAAACCAAATACAAGCAAAGAATTCCTTCTCGTGTGTGACAACACATTCTTATTTCTCAAAGGTATTGTACAGCTACATTAATGTATGAGAAACGTGTTGAGGTGATGAGTTGAAAAACACAGTGAAGGTGCCAATCAAAACTTAGAATACTGATAAACACTGAAGAAATTCAAACCTCCATATGAAAGCTGAAGCTCAAGACCCATGTGAAATAAAAAAAAATAAAAATCATGTAACATAACAAGGGTTGTCTTTGATTAAAAAATTACACTTTTTCTCGTATGAAATACGAGTTGTTTCATTTTTCAAAAGTAAAGTTACAATAAGCAATAAAATCTCTTGCACAAACTGCAGAGTAAGTTAATTTTGAATATAACTAAACAATATATCAGCGAAGTATTCCTTTCAGCTTCCTGGAGACTTGTATATTGCCAATTTATAATTAGTTGCAGATTTTCAATTACTTTCTAGCTAACAAAACAGTTTCATTTGCATTGTTTACTTGCCACTTAACTCAAATTGTACCCAAATTGGTTATTTTAAAATGTGACACAGATTTTCAGGGCCAAAGCAAATTCTATATATTTTAATGTAACAAGCATCTGTATTTCAGTCTTCAGTGATAAAAGTGTACAGGATTTGGCCAAAACTCAATCAACTCCATCACAATCTCAAAATGCCTCCTGTGCAATTTGTCAAAAGCAGATTTCTTGGCAACAACACATAAAACTACAGCAACATATAATGAAGAACATAATCTCAGAAAATACGCAAAGTTTGTTTTGTGTACTAATTGAAACTGGGGAACCACTGTAGGCAAATTTAAATTCAACAGAAGATCAAAGAAATTAAGCATCAAAATATCATTCTGCTACTGTGCTTAAATATAGTCCATGGCATTGAGTCTCATTCCTGATAGCCCCATTCATCAGGAGCATACGGAATTCAAGGTGCAGAAATTTGGGGGTAGAGTGACTGGAAGGGTTTTATTTGGTGTTATTCAGTACCAGGCAGACCTCAGCTAACTCTGTTACATGATACTCTTTATGATAATGCACCCTGCTATGAGATTTAAGAACTGGCTGTCTGCAGCAATATCCTGTGCCAAGAGATTCCTGTTACCAAGGGAGAGAAGGGTTCTCCACTCCCTCTCCTGCCACACAGACATTAAATGCAGGGGATTTTTGACTTCCAGGATAGCAAGTGCAAGCCTCTGACCAGCCTTTGTTGTAGTCCTCATTCTGCAATTGATCATCCTTCTTCTCCCCATATAAAATAGTCCCAGGTTTTAATTTTTTCTCATCCACAATTTCGCACTCAACACCCCTAACTGTTCTGAAAATTTGTCCATCTCTGCTAGATGCTGGGGGAGGACACCTGTTATTGGGGCCAGTGTCTTGAAGATAAGGACACAGTCAGCATGGTGCAGACTTCCCTGTCTTTTTCTGCACCCAGAGGCGTCCTCATGGTCCTGAGTGGGACAACACCAGTGTCACTCTCCTGATGAGTTATGACAGATTCAGGGCTTACAAGGTTGCTCTAAATGTATGCACATTTCTGTGATACATATTTTACCTTTTCTATGAAAAATCTCATTCAAAATTTTATTATCTGGACTAGTCCAGGTTTGCAGAGATGTTCTGCAATTTCTCCTTCTCCTCCCCAGCCCTACCTGAGGCTAGAGCTGCCTTGGCCATGGAGTGCCTTGATGCCAGCCCCAGCAGAGATCACAGCTCCACCGCAGCGAGGGCTGATTGCAGTAAACGGGCAGATATGCCAAGTTCAAAGGATGGACAAAACTCCCCTGGACATTTTAGACTGAGATTTGATTTTGTTCTTGGATCAGGGCTGATGTGTTTCATGAACTGTGCTGGTTTAGATTAGGTGGTGCAGAAAGCAGGTCATGTTTTTTTCAGTGGAGAAGCATCTTTTGGAGGAAGTGTTATTGCTATTATTCCCTCTATTTTCCTGTTTCTTCTCCTTTTGAATACAGCATGACAGCACTAGAGCAGTCTCTATAACACAGATACTTAATATTAACCTACAGTATTTCCTAGGGAATACTACTTAATCATATTCTATGCACAATAGCAATTTAATAAAATATATATGTTAAAAATAATGAAGCCTACCATTCCTAGCCCCACTCCTGAACAGCCATTATTGTCTCCTTCCAGCAGCAAGAAATGGGCATTTAATCTTACTTTCAACTTTCAGTCTTTAAATCAGTTTTAAATCCATGGCAAGACTTTACATCCTACCCCATTGTTAGCAAGATTCCTTAATTGCCTCCTTTAAAAGACTTTATCCAACCCTTTTGAAAGTTTAAATAAATTATATCCACTGGTTCTCCTTTATCCATTATTTGTTAACTATTTCAAAGAAATCCGAGAGGCTATAGAAATCGTGCTGATTTGTCCCCATCATATTATCCTCATCTAGGTCCTTTATAACTTGATCTTTAATCATTCCCTCAACCATATTTCTTTACAGTGAGGCACCTCCCAGGTTTATAATTTCAGGGATCGCCCATAACACCTTTTTAAAAGGAGGGCAGCAATGTTGATCACCCTCTGATAAAACTTTTTTTTTAAAAAATACGTGCTGTTGCCATTTGTCAGTTGCTCTGTTACCAGTCATGGTCGTCTCCACTTATGGCCTCTAGGCTTGATTACCACATCTAGATATATTTAGGAACAAATCTGACAAATCTGAAAAATCTGCAACTGGTACAGACACCACCAGCCCACTTTAGCAGCTGGAGTTGTCTGCAGTCCACCGGGGACATCCCCATGGAACATCCCTGTGGAACATCCCCACGGAAGATCCCTGTGGAACTCTGCTCCTTGGTACTCTGCTTTCACCACTGGTTCTCTACAGAGCTGAATGCAGGTAACATGTCCATCCTGGCATTCACTGGACCCGTGCTTCCACTGAATCAGACAATCTCCTGTAGCACTGAACTACACCCTCCCCGAGGATCTGCTGTCAGCAACAAAGGTGAGCCTTGCAAAATTCAAAAGACAGTTGTCTCAGGGGCTGGTGCAAGACTGACTTTTGCAAGAGAGGAAAGTAACAGTGATATTCTATCACATTCCCAACAGCCAAGTTTTTTCTTGAGGTTTAATTAATAATAAAAATAGGCATATCCAGACCTTTGTCAGAGAGTCAGTGGGGCAGCAAAATAAGGAAGCAACATATGTATAATTCTTAAACTTTAAAATGCATAAGGCATGCAGATGCTATTTTGACAAGAGAGTGAAACCTAAAAACCTAGAGAGCTATTCCTCTTGACTTTCCTCCAAACTCATATCATTGCCATACAGATCCAATTATCTATTACAAATTAATTCTTCTAGTCCTTCCAGCACATTTTTTATCCCTTTGTCTCTGTCAGAACTCTGCTGTCACTACTTGCAAAGAAAACCAATGGAGGAGGTATTTCCCCATTGCCTAGTGATGCAAACAAATAATCTAGCTTTTCTACACTCTCCTGCTCATCAAGCTGAACTGGGTTTGACAACTGGAATGTATTAATTAAACCCTTGCACATTTAACTGGAAAAAAGTCACTCTGCCAAATAAAATGGGACAATAATGAGGACAGCATTGGAGCATCTCTACTGAAAACTTGCCACATTTCTAGACATGTATTCATTCACCCACTCATCCTTCCCCCTCCTCCAGGATCGCCAGTTTGGTATGAAGTTCAGAATCACAAGCAGCACAGGAGATAAGCGGGCACAGTGAGTATTTTTTAATTTCCCTTATTAATGACATGAAGAATTGGCTCTTTTTAAAAGGATTTAGTATTATTTCCTCCCTCTATTCTTATGAAGCAAAAGCGTAAGACTAAGAAAGGGGTCCATGCTGCACCAAGCAGACACTCAGAATCAAGGCATTTACCATCACATATGGGATCTCAACAACCCTCTTCTGGGTTTTACAGATTACTTCCATTACGGAGTGCCCCTTGCTTTTGTAAAGTAGGATGCAGCTGGGGAAAACACTGATTAAAGGCTCAGCTTCTACAACAAATGGACTTTGGGGCATGGCAGGAGGAGAGAGAATACCCCAAACTCCCTTTCTTCCTCTCAGGACTATGGGCCAGGATTCCAGTTTGCAGCTGCAATCCAGGCAAGCCCAGCTGCAGATGGTCACCAGGAGACTGGTGCTGTTGGCTGGTGGCCATAAAGAAAAAGCCCTGTCACCACATCCTCTAAAAGCACTGCATGGCAGCATTTTCCAAGGATAGCCTGGAAGGGAAAGCAAGGCACCAAACACTTGGAAACAACTAATTGCTTGAGAGAGAGTGTAAACTTATTAAGTAGGCCACACAGATCACATCTTTACCACCAACACGTTGAACCATTTATAAAAAAGTTTTGTAATTCTGCATAATTAAGTCTTTTAATAATGTAGATTTGAAGACTACAGAGCCACTGCACTTAAGGTTGATGCTATTTTAATTACCTAGAAAAGACATAATTTGGGAAGAAGCCTTGCAGTTTATTATATTTACTTCTGTCAAATAACTTATAATTGTGTGCCAAGGTGCCTGAGAAAAGTATTGTGGGTTTTTTGCCATTTTTAAACAGCTTATGCCACTCGAAAAGGATTACTTCCTTTGTAAGTTGCTGTTTCAACTGAAAGGTAGCAATTAATTAAGCCATTTACATAAAACTGTCTTGGATCAGCTACCTGCAAAGATAAAGGCTGAAATCTACCTTCTAATTGAACAAATAAAGTTTTAAAAATAAATATACATTGGTAATTATCTGTAATAATACAAATTAGGAAATTTAGCTGATAAAATGAATATGTCAGAAATTAAGACTAAATTCTTATCATCCAAATTGAATAGGAACAGTCTATCCAAAAAACATTCTTCTAATTTATCTTTCATTTATTGTCTCTTTACACATCTTTGCATCATTTGATGTCTTGCCATATCACATGATGCAAATGGAGAGGAGGTGGAAAGCGTCTCTATTTCAAGGCATGTGCTTTTTCTGATCAGGGTTTTTTTTTCTTTTTTGGTTTGGGTATGGACAGGAGGGAAAGGAAAAACCTCTGTTTTTCACAAATTGTCATTATACACAGCAGGAAATAATAAATGACATAATTTAGTAAAATAACCTGGGGTACTTCAACACACACAATCAAAATCAAAAGTAAGCTGTTCATTTATCTAACTAACTGTATGCAATTGATATGAGTTCATAGTATACTAACATATGAAGTAAAATAAAGTAGGTGTGTCTTTTATTGCAATAGTTTTAACAGCAGAAACACAGCTTAGAGCAAAATCATGGTCTCTCTAGCATTTAACTACAGTCTATATTTTTCCCTCTCTACTTAAAAGAGGAAATTTTACAAAAACATCTTATGCCAGTGGTGAAACAGATCTACACCACAGATTTGCATCACTGCAGCTACAGCAGCACAGACAGACGGACCCCGTGCAAAGTAATTTTTACATCCAGCCTCTAGCACAGAAGGTGGTTTCTCATCCTCCACCTGTGTGGTGGTTCAGCTGATTAATGGTCTCACTGTGACAGCTGTTACACATGCAAAACTTGCACTGAAGCGAGTGGTGGGGTTTTTTTGTCTGCATAATGACTCGAGGACACAATTCTGAATCATATCACACGTTCTGAACCAGGTCTCTTCCTTCCCTAATTATTGCATTCTTTGCTAATGGATGGGACACATTTTCTCCCAATATATCTCATCCAAGTGTTCTTCCCACACATAAATTAAACTTATAATACTAAAAACTTAATCTGGAGAGATTTCATATTAAAGCTTGCTCTGTCTGTCTCCAGGCAGTGATTCAGTACCTCGGAAGCAGCTGAGATTGCTCATTACACATGTTGTGCCTGCACTCACCAAACCAGATCTCTAAGACTTATGAAAATATTTATGTACACAACTTGGAGTACTCAGTGGGAGTATGCATCTACATAACAATAAGGACAATGTTAACTGCTCACAGGATCAGGGCTCAAATCAGCAAGAGATTTCACTCTGCAAATATCCCAACCTCATTTTTTACTACCGACCAATAATGGGACATTCAGTCAGGAATACTGGGCTTCTACATCTGGAAACATCTGTGCAGGTAACTCTTCAGGGCAGAGGACAGCACTACTTCTAGGTTTATGCAGAGTCTCCAGACTGTGGGCTACCCTTTGAAAATCAAAACAAATTCCTGGCAAATAATCATTTAATACAACATCTGCTGTCTGATCCTTGACTGCTGTACCTCAAAATTTTGTAACATTTTGTAAAATTATTTGAACTGAGTCAATGAACTAAACAAAATTGTCTTTTTACTTTAACTACACAGCAAACTTGTTTTCTGTGTACAATTCCATCCCTTCCAGGTCCCCAGCTGAGGTGCTGAGCACCTGTGGTAGTGATTTCTTCAGCTCCAGTCTACCACATGAGAGAAGTGTGACAGGCATTTACTGAGGCATTTTAGAAACTGAATAGAGCATCTCTTGCCCTGTTTTTATACTTGCTTCAAGGAAGCATTTCAAAATAGGCTATAACAGTGGAGAGAACTGCATATCTCATATAATAAGCAAAAATTGAACACCTTTAGAGATACACCTTTGCACAAGCTTTCACGTATGTGAACCAAAGCATAAATACAAAGATGTGAGTGCACTACAGAAAATACTGTTCATGAATGTATGTAAGAGAACATGTCACTTCTTGATGTAATCTTCACTACTAGTCTGAAACCATCAGCCAAATAGGATGCAAAAATCTAAAAAAATCCAAGAAAAAACCTGTTTTCTTTTCTGTTTCTCTTTCAAACAGTGTTTCAAAGAATCCCTTTGCCTTTTATAATTTCTACAAAACTGAAACAAAGCATCACTGAGGTAAGTTTACTGATCCTTGGTTTAATAAATATTATGTATGTTCCTTGCCTCAATGAGAGTGAGCTACCACCTGACAGTAAGCAACACTTCCATCTCAAGTTCAGCACGCAAGGTATGATGATACAGTCACTGCAATGAGAACCCTTATGCATTGTGCATGGTCATTTCATGACAGTGGAAATAGCAGATAAATACCTCTCACTACATTACAAATAACTGAACACACACACAATCCTCCCACACTTCTCCATCCACCCTGTACCAGTCACAGTGTTAGCATGATTAATAAAACACAGTTTGGTCAATAATCTGCCTTTGCTTTCACCAGGAAGCTCATCTTTCCTCCTTTGCCTATGGCTCTTTTATTGTTTTCCACCTCTGGTTCTAGAAAATGGTAAAGCTTTGGAAAATGCTTAGAGATGTCTCATCTATTGAAGATGCCATGGTGAATAAACCTCTACATTGCTTCACTTTACATGTGTCAAAAGTGAAGTTTCTTCTGCCACTAACGACAAGTGTCTTCTAGAAGAGACAAGCCTAGCCTGAGGAGTTATTCAAAGGGTAAATGCTGCATTTAAAAAGAAGGTCTACCCTTGGCAGAAAATGTGATATGTTCTCCTTTGCAGGAATATAGTAACTTCTAGTACCAAGATTGATTTGAACAAGAGAAAAGAACTCTACTGCAGTTGGATTTTTTGTAGCTGGAGTTTTAACTTTACACCAAAAAGATAAATCTGCTGCACATGTGTAAGGCTGCATCTCCAGAGTGGTTCATTTCTCTGAAGTCCACCTAGAAACTAGGTAAACAATTAATTTCTAAGGAAGTTTTTATTTTTGTAGCTCCCGGATCATTATCTAGATGTATCTATTGAGTTACAGGAAGGTGATATCTTATGAAAGAAAGATCATTAGCTCTGAATTGCTCATCCTATTGCTGTTGATTTCTGTGATGCAACAACCTTTGGCAAACATATTTGAAACTTGTCTCCTCCTGAGGATGTAATGCCAGTGAAAGTTCTCTGGTATCTGGAAGTTGTTTTCTTTTGTACTCATGGAACAGGTAGACAGGAGTTAAAAACTGCCCTATTGCCTTTATGTAAAAATGAGTTTGAGAAATCTATTCTGGAAATTATAATTCAGTTTCTACTTCTACTTTGTCCCAGATGACTTAGACATTACCTCATTGACAAGGATCAGAAAGAAACCACTGTTTCAACTTGCCAAGCCTGTGGCTAGAAGTGACATTCTGAGTCTGATCTTAAGTAACGATCCCTAAGTAAAAGGCTATATAACTAATTACTAATCCCTTGAGCTGTCTGGGCTATAGATGGCACCATCATACACTATTTATTTATTTGGATGAAATTCTGTGTCAAAATACTTCAGCAGCACTACAGTGACCTGGCAAGATACCATAGGGATGGA
Organism: Corvus moneduloides; assembly: GCF_009650955.1. NCBI lineage: Eukaryota > Metazoa > Chordata > Aves > Passeriformes > Corvidae > Corvus > Corvus moneduloides. The sequence continues at coordinate 9,035,166 of NC_045483.1, forward strand.
TGAGTTAGACATGCCACAGATCAGAGAGATATTTTAGCAAGTGTATGACTCTCAGAATGTTAAAACATATGAAGCTAGTTATCAAAAAGCAAAACATATCACAGATTTTCTTTCTGATTTTTTAAAGTTTAAGAACAGCATATAAAGAAACAATATTGCAGAGTCTTAATTTTTCATCAGCTAGCTCTATTCCTAATTATTCCTATATTTTATCCTCTGCAGATGCCAAAGATAAAATAGAAACATAATTAAACGAAAAGCAAGGAGGAGATGTCCTGAACCTAAATGTGTCTAAGATAACCTAGTTTTTGGAATCTAAACAAACGCCTCTTTAAACATTTCTTCTGCAGTATGCTTCACTTGGAAGCATCTTCATTTCCATGTGAAAATCACAAAATTGAATCCCCGACACCGATGCAACTAAGACCTCAAGAGCTTTTTCTTCCTTAAAATGTACAATCATTTCTCACTAGCTGACACTAGCTGTTGACCTGTGTGATTTGTTATCTTCAACATAAAGTACACAAAAAGCTTTAGAAATTCCACATACAGGACCATCTGGTTAGTGTTACCCCATTTATTCCACTCTTTTTCCATTAAATGTTTGAACCAGAAGTACACGAAACACTAATAATAAGTAGAATGTTCAACAAATGCTAATGACTGACTATAACTTATCACATTTTTCATTCTAAATTCCTCATAGAAGAAATCCATTTGTTTTCAGAAATCTTCACCATTAGAGAATTTTCTCACTGGCCTGAGGAACTGATATTTGTTCCTTTTCATCATACTTGCCAGTTTATGTGTGTGTAGGATTCACCCATGAGGAGTTAAAATGGTGTACATTTTACTGCTGCATGTCTTACAGCTGTTTAAGTCTCGGGACAGGACTGTCTCCATTGCTTCATGTGCTGAATAGGAAAGACATGTGCTGGCTTTTGAGTCCATGGCAAACAATATTCTGTGCCCAGGTGCAGAGAATCCTTCTCTAAAGTTCACACATGCCAATGAGTGGAAATCCATTTTCTCATCCTTCAAAAATTTTCCAAGCCTGCGTCAGCTTGAAAACCAATTATTTCTATATGATAAACCAGGAGGAGAAACGGGCACACACTCATCCTAGTCTAGAAAAGGCAGCAGCTCCATACTTACTGTGCTCTCCTGTGATCTGACAGATCCAAGATCCTGTTCCCAGTTCAGACTGAATGCTCACATTTCACACATCAGCTTAAGCTTCTGTTTACTGACTCTTCGAGGGAAGGTGTCTCTGTTTCTCCTGTTCTAATCATTAATTTCCAAATTACTCATCGAAGCAGGCATTTTGATCCTCTCCCCACAGCTCCCCCAGACACAGCCACATGGCCATTTGGATGGATGAGAAAAAGGCAATGGACACTAGGTGTGTATATATCTCTTTCACTCTCCTTTTGACCAGAAACTCTTTGTCAAACGTAGTACAAAAGTGAAAAATGGCAGTGTTCTGTGATTGATTTTTTGCGGGGGAATGCATGTCTAAAAAATCTCTCCCTATCCACACTCTCATCTGTGCATGTGGGTATATCAGAGAGCATTCACAGGACTCAGGACTTCCTGAAAATGAGAACTGAATATTGGGCAGGTCATCTCTCAAATCCAGTGCTCTCACCAGACCAAAAGCCAGAACAATTCCCAGCCACGGGTGTGGGGAAACTGATGTGTTCCAACTGTGTTTTATTCTAGCAGTTAGCAATTGTCCCTCAAGCTCTTGAGCTCCCCTCAAACTCTCCATTCCAGGCTGAAAAGAATAACTGAGGCTCTTTTCAGGAAGTGAGGCTGCTTGGCACATCAGCCAACACCTGGAGTAGGAGAGCTATTGCAATTTTGAGAGCCTGGTTACCTTCCATTGCACTGACTGAGTCAAGGATGGGCCTGGAGCTCTTGTGCAATCTCGTTACATTGAATAAAACATATTTGACACTTACTCCCTTGCATTTATGTGCATTATAGAAATGTATATAACATGCATTCAGGGCAGAAATATATTCTAGGAGCACACCCACATCCAACATGTCAGTGAACATTTTATAAACCATTTTCATATTTACAACAAAACAAAATGTTAGATTCTTGAACCAACAGTAACCCCTTACTGAGTCTGTATGTGTAGCAAGAGCAAAGTAGGAACAGGATCATGCATGGCTTGGGAAACTGTTAAGGAAACTGAATCTCCTTTCATGTCATTTCAGGTTCCTCCTTTCAAACACCATTATAAATTAAAGAGCTACAATGAATTTTGTCATGGGTGGGGGTTTAGTTTGAAGCAACAATACTACATTTGATTCAAGAATAATCAATTGCGACCTATAATACCAGTGTGCCAGCTTTTTTAAATTAACTGACCACAGCTAGCAAACAGCTATTAACATGGTGACTGTGTGGGGATACAAAGATATGCAGTGTCTGTGCTGCTGAACCACAAAGTATTTTTAAAAGAAGAAAAAATTAAAGAGGATGACCTCCCCCTCTGCAACTGGCCACTAAGACAATGAACTTATTCAATCTTTACAGTCTTTTGTGCTTCTTTATAGGAATATTCCACCAATTTCCAAAATTATAGCTGGTGGTTGGTTTAATATGATTTTTGTTTTAAAATAATGACAGTGTTCACAAGAGGGCTAAGCATTCTATTAAATCAGTGATTAGTGCACCCTTGTATACATGCCACATGTCAAAACCATCATACATCTTCATAATTGACTATAAAATCCTCTGTAAGTATGTACAGTAATAAGGCCACCCTGACACTGAAACATCCAGACACAGTTTACCACTCACTGCTAAATTCATGGGATTGACACCAACCTTTTCTATTTTCTCTCCCTAACAAACTGCAGATGTGTCTTCTGTGCAGGAGACAAAAACAAAAGTCTTAAAGGAGATGACCTTCAGCACAGCAATATGGCCACAAGCTGGCAATGGCCACGGGAGCAGCAGTGCTGGATGAGCTCTTCCCAAGAAGGATGAACGCTCCAGTGACACATCCCCAACCCAGGACAGAGTCATGCTCCTACTGCACCAACAGGCCAGTCCAGATCATCTGTTCCAGCCTTTCCATCAACAACAGATGGTTCATATAAGAATACAGTATAACTCAGTTGGTTTTTTTTTTTTTTCAGATTTTGAGGAATATGGTTGCCTAAGGACAGATATGTGCTTTGCTATAAGACTGCCTGGTAGTAAACACCCTTTTAAAAAATCCAGCAATATTCTTCAGAAACAAGTAATGAAACTGCACAACTGAGGACATAACAAAACCAGCGTCTTTAACAGACTGAGAAATCTGTTAAGCTGAATTTTAAATGAATATGATAAATCAATAAAACAAGGATTCTTGTGCCATTCTTGTACTGGTTTAAAAAAAAAAACCCAAAACACAAATGAAGAGACCAGTGACTTTTTTTTTCCCTAGCAGAAAAGTATACTTTTGTTCTATTTCGTTATAATAAAGAACAAGAAAATTCTTTGGGCTCAGGCAATATAACTGCTCACCTCAAAGGTAGATGCCAGGCTTAGAAAATTTCTAGCGATAATTCCTGAATTTCAGAAAGCAACTGTGAGGAGCTGGTTATGATGGGGATGCATACAAAGCCATCCTTACAATGCACCTCTTCCTTCTGCTTATTGAAAGAGCAGCTTTCGAAAAGCTTGAAGAATTTTTTTGATACTGGCATTTTCTTTGCTCATCACTTTGACCATTGTTACTCCTCTTTGCTATGGTTTCCCTTTTTCTGTTATATAAACATAATCTACTTGATTTTTCTTTCAAAGCATTCTCAGCCTAATCCCCTCCCAACCTATTCTCATTCATTTATTCCAGAGGGGAGAGCTCCCACCTCCAGTCAGCCCCTGACAGTAGGCTCCATCACCCATTTGTTACCTTTTCAAGCAAGGATCTTTGTGCTTTCTCCCCTGCTGCCCCCATGCTTGGGTAGAGCTCCTTGTTCATGTCCACAAAGCTGCCTCGTTATCCTCCTTCAAATCCCCTCTCAAACCTCCTCTTAACTCTGATGCCAGAAAAAAAGCTTGACAATGGCTGTGCTGCTGCAATATTGAGCCCACTACCTATGAAGACGACCTTCTTATTCACTCCTCATGCTTCCCCATCTGCTTATACCCACCTGCTGTCTCCTGTCATTGGGTTTAAAATTTATCAGAGGAGAAAGGGCTAAATCAGCTTGAATTACTCTGCCTTTGCTGAGAATGCATATTCCTGTCAGCTGACATGAGGCAACTTGTTACCCTGAGAAAACATCTTTATATGCCTCAGCCATCTGGATGTAAATCCTCTGGAGGGGGCAACTCTCTCTGCGTTTGAAGGCAGCCTAAGGGTCCTGGTCCTGGCTATTTCATAGTACAAAAACATTGCTGGATATATAACAAGGATTATGTCTGCTCTTCGAGGCAAACCATATGTGTGTTACCATAGCTCGGGAGCCTGAGTACATGGAAAGAAGACAGAAAGTTTACTAAACAGTTGAATGAAATATGGGTCGGCCTCTCAAGGTATTGAACATATGGCCTATATTTAAATATGACTAATACACAGGATAAATTCTAATAAACATTTTAAAAGTTGGGTGATAGACATATACAGATACAAACTACCTGGTTACCCATCCATTAACACAGTCACCATGGGCAGGGGGTTAAAAAAAGCTTTACTTCAATAGCAACATCATCTATCTCTACAAGGCTGCTATTTCCACTGTCTCATCTCCCACCCTGTTGGACAAATAATAGAGAAGCATCACTCAGTCTCAACAGCCTCACAGGCAGGATTAAAACTTTTAGCTACTGTGAAATTAACTTATTTAAAAAGCTATTTTTTATTTTACAGATGAAATAGGTTTTGAGTGATGCTAACAGAAGTGGGTTGGTGCTGTACGGGGCAGGGAAGAAGACTTCCTCTGAGTGGGGAAATCAAGCCTCTGAGTCATTCAAAGTATAGGAAAACATCTTTGATTAAAACCATCAACCTAATTTTCATCTGTCATTTAGTTAAAAAAAAAATTAATTAGTATTTTTACTCTGGAAACAAATACGTAGCATTCAATAGCAAAAATCTCAACCTTTAACTTTGTACTTGCTTATTGTCTGAGGGTGAGGCTTGAATTTGCCCTTGCCTAGAAATCCCATTTAGGGAAGTGTGGGATCAGTTTCTTCCCTCAAAAAAAGAAAACAAACCAACTTTTACAAGTGGAAAAAAATCCCACAGAGGCTGCAGGGTAATGTTTTTCATTAACCGGAACACGCATTTTCAGAAGTAAATCTGCATGCTTTTTTCTGGCAATAATTAACAAATTATTGTATATCATTTTTTTAAAATTACTCCCCAGATAATGACTTTTCTGTTAGTTTACACCAATGAATACTGCCAACCTGTTTGTTTTTAAGAACAAAGCAAGAAGTCCAAAGCCCATTGCTCCAAGCCATATTTCCAAACCCTATCTTCTGCATAGTTTTGAACTATAAAAAAGCGAATCTTTTTCTAAAACTTAATATAGAAAAATGAGCATGACCAAAACAGTTTCAAACCCCAATCTTCAAATGAAAGTGCAAAATGAATTTGAAACTGCAAATGAAGTAACATTAGTTTTAGTAAACAGCAATTTGCACAGATAAGGTTATTTACACAAGAGCTCAACACATTTTTCCATCTATTATTTGACAAGATGGATCCAAAATCCAAGAAAGTTAAAATTGAATAAACAAGGGTATCCGTATATTTAAAAATCCGTTTCTTTTACTACTTCACCTAATACAAAATCAGCCCAATGCAACTGCCATTTCAAGGAAGTCTTACAAAGTTTGAATGAGCAAGTGTACTTCATTACAAAAGATAAAAGTTTCTTCTTCCCTACAGTGAAAACAGGTAATTTCAGAGGCTGTGGCTTATAATTATTCACTGCTGAAAGGATTTTAAAAGGTCCATATTGAAAACAGTGACCCCCAGCTTCGCCTCAGAATGAATGGAGGTAAAAATTCTCATTTTGCTGGAATGCTGGTTGATAACTGTTAAGCAAAACATGCATTTCTTCATTACAGTGCGGTCTGCAGGTTCATTTAAATAACAATATCATACAGCATAAAAGTCACAAAAGAATTATCTTGCAATTTCAATATGTTGAAATGTATTATTAGTGCTAACAATGGACACCTTGAGTAAATAAATGAATGTCTGTTATTGGCAGCATTACTTCCGACTATTTAGCTTCATGGAATACCAAACTTTATAATTCAACACCTTGGTCAAGAGTGTTTGCTTGTGTAACTTTTGAACTAGAATTGACATTTTTTAATGTCTCTCCAATTTCCTCTTCCTTTCCCCACTGTTACCAAGAAATTAAAAAAAATACATTGCCCGATCATGGGAAGCACTGTTGTGCCCTTTTGTGAGGTATTTAAAGAGCCATTTTCATATTGTCATTATTTTTCACAACAAAAAAATCCCTAAATATGGAAATTAGATTTTTTTCGAAAGGTACCTATTTATAAATTATATCAACAGTATACAAAACCCACCAACAGTCTTTTCTGACCTGCAAATCCCACAGATCTCACAGAAAAGAATTAACATTTTAGAATATTATTATTACTACAGGAAATCATCTCTATCTCAAGAGACCCCACCCAATCCATTACCATTAAGACAGAAATCACAGCACAAAAGGTGCACAGCCTCTGAGATCAATTTCATGTCCAAAACCATGTGATGATGCCAAGTGCTCTCTAAGAAAACATTCCCACTGTGAGCTTTCAAATGGTTCCAGGAGGAGGAGGAGCTGTGCTGGTTATCAGAGATCACCCCACACCTGACTTTGTGAGGTACCCCAACCCCTGATGAAGTGTCAGGGTGGAAATTCAGCCTGGTTCCCTCACTCCCATATACACAGGGCTCATCCACCCTCCAGACTTTCCCCTCCTCCCCAGTGTCAGTGATCCAGCTGGAATCCATGTGGTGCCAGAGAGGACAAGCTCTGATGTGGTCCCTAACAACACAGGTGACCCGTGATTTAATCACGGCCATCAATGGAGCTGTGACATTGACTGCGGAGCTTTCACACAGCTCTTCCTTCTGGTGATGCTCTGAGGGCTCTGCCACAGGTTTCTCTCAGCTGCCTTTTGGATGCCCTGTGCCAGCCCTGGGGTGCTTTCCCTTTTCATGACATTTCTGCCTCCTCAGCAGAGCTGATGCCACAGAACAGTTTGCTCGGTGCAAAGTTGGCTGTTCAGTTTATTTCACCTGCAAAGGTTAAGTTTGATTTAAGGCACTGTTCTTTGCACTGAAATGACTGAAACAAACCCTCTCTCATTTGATCTTGTCAGGTTTGCTGTAGGGTTGGCAACCTCAGGCAGATGGATGGGGTGGACAGCAAAGAGATGGTAATGTCTTATATACCACAGCTATATTCCTTGGGGTATATCTGCCAATATCCTACACCTACTGAGTCTGTTAGTCACTTCTTCACATTCAAGATATCCACTAAAGAGGATACTCCTAAAAATAAATCAACTTACATGAAAATCGTAGATTCAGTTGAGCCTAAAGAAAGAAAACCTTCTCCCAAAAGACAATGAATACAACCAAGTCGTGCAGCATGACTTGTGCAAAGGTATTTGTACAGTTACCACAAAGATTGAGAAACGGATGGAAACTGCTGGGATATGTTGAACCAGGCAGCAGCTTTAAAACATGGATGTAGTAAAATGTTCCCTTCTTTTATACCACCATAGAAAGGATGCAGTTCGTAATTCAGGAAGACAACATTTACTTATTTTCACAGATCTGCAGGTAAAAAGAAATGCGGTTCTGTTTAACATTAACTACTTTGTCTTCATGGCCATATGTAGCCTGACACAGTATCAACCTCAAATGATTGCAGAGTTTGTAATGACTCACAAGGCAGAAGTCAGTCTTGTATTTAAGGTAGAATATTCAGATACAAGAAATGCAGGTTCACTTCTAAATGTTGCAATGCATCCCCTGCATCACCTTTGGTAGATTACAGTCTGTGCATCTGAAGCACATGGCAAAGATAACACTACTCCCTTCTCCTGTTCTTTGTCTTGACAACCAAGATTATTAACTCATCAGTGCAGAGAATTTCTCTTAATTTTTGTTTATACAGTAATTTGTACAACATGGCCCTAATTTCAGATGGAGACTCTATGCACCACTATACTTCTAAATAAAGCCTAGCTCGATTTCTTCAAGTCTACAGAGCCAAATTACAGCAATTCATTTAAACAAATTGAAGAAGGGCTTGTATATGGGAAGACAGAAAGGGACTGAACATGTGGTTAGCAAGGGGGAGTTTCTTGTGCTGTTAATCCAATTCCAGGGTGACTGCTGGGAATCTTCTTTACTCAGTAAAGCCCTTAATTATGAAGACAGTCTATACAGAACTGCTGAGGACAAAAACAATGAACAAGTGTCATGGTTAAACTATCTCTTCTTTTATAACTGGCTCATTTCAAATGTCTAATGGAGAAGTCTACAAACTCAGAACCACTGGATCAGAAGCACTACATTGTTTTTATATCATAGGTCAATGCATCAGCATCCTGTAGCAAAAAGGGTATTACACAAGTGCTGAAAGGAGTAAATATCAATGAATAGTAGTAGCCTGTGACGTCTCCAACATGTGATACTGCAAACTCAAAAAGCAATTTGGCACTTCCAAATGCTGGCACTAAATACGGCCGAGTAATGTGTTTCTACAGTTCTCATTCTATCTATGTGTGATCTCACCCTCACGTCTACAGCCAAATACAAGAAAAGAAATAAGGGGGAGCTGCAAAAACATGTGAGAAAGAAGCACTAAATAGTAATCCTCCAACCCCCACTGCTATGTGGCACAGAGACAATGTTAGCAATGGAAATCCTGTTGCAGGCAGCCAAATACTCAAAGAGAGGAAGAATCCAAGCAGCAACAGACCTGCAAATCTCAAGAAGATCCTACAGCCAAACTATTTTAGGTCCCCTGCATAGACAGGTCTGATCAGGCATGCCATCTTTTTTCTTGTTTCTGTAAGCGTATAAAAGGCTGATTGCTCCTGACTTCAGCACATTTTTGCTCTAATGCGCAAACTGCCAGGCAGCCCCACATCAATATCACCCAAATACTGCAAGGGGTTCTGATAAAGTATTAACTGAGTGCTCTGACCAGTTATTAATGGAAGCTTTCTTGGTTACTACAGCCATCATGTCAAAACTCGAGCCAAAGGAATCTACCCAGGCTCTGTCCAAGGAATACGACACAGGAATGTAATACACATATGGCAAAGATTTAATGTATGTGATGACTGCTAGGCAAATGATGTTTTTATTGTCCAAGAAACAATGGCATATTCAAATCTGGTGTAAGTAAGGAGTGAATAATGATGTTAGATCATTACACCACCAGGGACACACAGACGAAAAATCTGTTGCAAAATTTGTCCCTCTGTGAATGGAGTAAAATGATACTGAGGACGGGCAGACCATCAGGAACTGAATTGCTTTCAGGAAGAGAGGGGCTGGCATTTTTTTATTGCCAGTAATTTTCTAATGAACTGTTGACAATCACAGATGTTCTCACACCTCAGACAGCTGGGGTTCTCAAAAATTCACCATGTGGCCAAGTGTCAAATTTTAACTGGCTTTTACCTGCCTTTGTGGTTCTGACTACTCAGAGTATGCCAGTGGTTTACATTTTTGCTGTTTGCATAGTTACTGGCTAAATGCAATAGTTTCCATTTGCCTTTGCCCTGTCATGTCGGTAAAAACTGTAGCTTAAAACCAAGAGTAAACCATGCATGGACCAGCAAAATGAAAGGCAACTTGTAAATAGCAACCACAAAGGAACACAAATTTCCTAGTTGGAAAAAAACCAGCATTTTTCACTTAGCTTTTAGGATCATCATAAAATTGTGCACAAAACCACCAGTTTTCCACAGCTCTATCCCTTTTTTGGTCACAAAAAAAGGCAAATTAAAAATGGGTTTGTAACCAATCCCTAAGCCATGAAATTTTCACAACAGAAGTGATACAAGCTTTAAGGTAAAACCCCAAACATTAAGAATTAAAAACACAGGACCTGCTATCAGACAATTACAATTATCTGTTTGTCCAAATTATAGGATTCCTCTGGACTTTATGATTGCAAGCAAGAACAGTTTCTGAGAAAGCTATGAGAATGGGATGTAAAAATATCTTTATAGTCACTGCTCTGGTTTGATTTCTGGTTTGAAACAAACTAAAGTAAATTCAGAATTGCCCCAGATTACTTAAGAGACCAATCTATAGGAGTCCAAGAAACCCACTGGAGGCTGTTACTTTTACCTAGCTACCTCCTCTAAAATTCAAGAGTGGAGTAACTGCCCTCCACAACTTGAGGGTCTCAAAATATCTCAGTTATTTTCCCGTGACAGGCTGTTTCATCTGATTTAACAGAAAACAAAAATTGAACTTTTACATAGGACTTCTTAGAGGCTGTTTTTTAAGAGAACTAACCCAATATGAAAGAGTTTTCTTTAACAAACACTGTTCTTGTTAGCTTCTGCTAAAACAATAGGCATAAAGTGGTACCTTTTGAATCCTCTCTCTCAGATAAGGTATTTCTGAACTTGATAACATCACCTGAAATATTCTGCCTTTTTATGACCTAGAAAAATGGCTGGTATTCTAAAAATGTGTCTATTTTTAAACGATATGTATTTGATAGTTTGACTTGTTTTTAAGCATCTCATACAGAAGTGATGAGCTACTAATGACAACTGAAGTACCCGAAGATACCTTTCATTTACAGATTTCAAATTAAGCATCTCCCAACACTCTGTGAGAATTGTCACCTTCACTTCAAAAACTAGGAAAAAAAAATTAGTAGAAAACACCTTTCATATAGTGGAGAGAGAGAGGGAAAGAAGTCCAGCCAGAATACATATTCCAGTCTGGTGTTTTATTGCTATATGGCAGAATCCAGTTTTCTGTTGTCCATTAATGGTATTTAAAGTAAAATAAAGAAATTAACTACAATTAGTACTTTAGAACAGGGGCTTGCATGTGCCACAACCCTGGTAACAATTATTCTGATGACTTCCACTATGCATTACAAGTGCATATTACTTTTAATCTTGCAGATTAAGCTACAATAGATTGCCAGACTGTGGTTCCTTCCATATAGAAACCCTGCACCCGGTGTGCTCCTCACAAAACAGGACCATAAGGCACAGGGGTTCTTGGCCCCAGCCACTGTTAGGGTACAAGATCACCCACAGTGCTCCCCAGTGCCCAGAACTCCCAGCTGATCAGCAGTTTATGATGCTTCACCCTTCAGGGCCATAGGAATGCCTACAGCAAATGCACCCACATTTTTGTCTTTGATTTGCACTATCACTGTGGATTCACAGGAAATGCATGGGAGCAGACATAAGAATGGGGACAGCCTTTTGCATGTCAGTGATGCACCATGCTGTGCTGCTCTTTAGGCTTAGACTGGATTTCTCTAAGATAGGACTGCACACACTCCTACTCCACGTAAGTCTGGAATCATGGATTCTTCTCTCATGCAGGAAGCTTCTTTCTTTTGGGGTCAATTTCAGTAAAAAAGCAACCTCTCCTAGGAAAGATTGCCTTGCTTGTTCTCCCCTGTCCAAGCTTTCTGCACATTCTCCAAAACTATATTTTAAAGGGTTGTGCTAAAACAACTGGCCTTTTGTTCTATCTCATGGGACATTTCATTGTTGCAGACCCCAAGCCTGTGTCAAGAAGCCAGAATGAGTGAGATTTCAAAAGCTGCTCCCATCCTATTGTGCTACAAAGCATCTTTTGAAAAGGAGCCAGCTTGTCACTCGTCTGTACTGTTAGCACCTTCTCCCTTCCCAGGGAATCTCAATCCCAAATGGAGATAAAACAACTAGGAAGAAAACAAATTAGCCCAATGTACAAAATGGAGATGGCAGTCAGGTGTAGAAGCAGAGCATACCTATAATTTCAAGGGTAATTTGTAGATTCTACAGAACTCTTAGATACAATCTAGCATCACTATATTCATGCATGTATTGATGTTCCTTTAGCACAGTTTGATAAATATGGAAACATACTGAAATACACTTCAGATTAAAAAAAAATAATTAAAAAACCCCTCCTGTAAGACTTTCCTCAGATACTTGCAATACAAAAATTTGTGTCTCTTTCTCTGTCACATAGTTCCTCCCTTTTTCTCATCACCTCGTAAAAAGTAAATCGTCCTCTAAGAAGCCAAGTAAAATTTTAAAGCAATATTTTTTTCTGGAGTCATGTAATGTTTGGCTCTGTTCCAACTCTCAGGCAGGAAATCTAGATAACATCTAAATAGCAATGACTTTTTCACTGAAGAGAAGCTACTGTGTAGATGTAATGCCTTCTCTCCTAAATGAAGTAATTGGTTTGACTGTAAATGACCAACAGCTCTATTCTGCTGAGTTACCCAACACACTAAAATAAGGAAAAGCTACTGAAGACTGCCTCCATGTGAGCCCATAACTTATAAGCACTTATTTATCTTATGGATTAGTGTGAACTCCAGCTCAAGTTTATATTGTTTGACCTTCTGAGTGGCCAGAAAACCAGGTCACTATGGGGATGGCGTGGACAGAGTGCTGACACATGAGACATCAGACTTCACTGGACTGACTGAAGCTGTGTCCTGCTGGGCTCCTGGAGGATATTGCCTTCACTGGAGAGGTGCCTGAATGGGAAATAAATCTATTTGTGAACAGCTGCAGTTTACAACCCAGCATTATACCGTAAATTAAACCAATGTCAGGCTACATTAATATAGCAGATTATAAACAGTGGTGGAGAAGCAAATGCACATCCCATTCAGCTCTCACCAGGGTGATTGCACTGACTTCCCAAAGAAAGGCAGATGAACAGCCATGAGTAGAAGCTGCTTCAGCCACATAGCTTAATTCACGGTTCAGTGTGTCAGCAAACCCCTGATATAATGCATAAATAAAACTGGTTTCCTATATGAACTGAACTGGGACACAGGGCAAAACAGCAATTTCCAAGAAGAAAAAAAATTAGAAGATGAAACAGGATCAGCTTGAAGCCTGCCTCCTGCCCTTCAAAGGCAGGCCCAGCCACAGTGTGAGAAGATGGACAGAACAGGTTACCCTGATCAGTGTAACAGCCCTGGGCAAGGGGGAGATGAGGAGCAGAAATTATGTTCAGCATCTCAAAGGAAACTAAGCCTAGACCCCTGGAAAACATGCAGCACATATACATGTGACATACAGGTGGAACATAAGCACCTCTACTTAAGATAAAGGATGGCAACTTTGGCAGAAGAGGTGGAAAGTACTCCCTGCTCAGCCTCTCCTTAACCTGGCTTCTACACTTAGCTCAGATTTATGAATCCCTCATTTGGAAACAAGCCTCTAAAAGACAAGAATGGCAAACGTGCTTTGCATGACCAGGGCTTAAATGCCTACTGTTAACCAGAGTGAATGGTACTGCCAGATAAAACCTTTCGAAAGCAGAATGTCAGTAAAGGAATCTTAAACATACTGACACACATAAAATATTTTCCTAGTGGCACATTTCATGGACTATAACCTTACAAAACTTCTGAATTTAGGGCAGTTTTGCCAAAAGTGAAGTGTCACTAGAAATGTTCTATAATTAGGACTAAACACAAGCAAAAGAATCCCAAAACATTGAAACTATCCACAAAATCGTAAATGCTTACTTTTCTTAGATTATAGAACTGTACAATGATGCCAGAGCAGTAAAACTAGACGTGTTCAAAGAGCAAGAACAAAAAATAACTAGGCAAATGCTATGCAACAGCCTAAAAATACTTTCATTAAGTTAAGAAATAGGTTCTCCTAAAACATTAAAACTACCCATTAAATAAAGAAACTAATAATTGGTACTCCTGAGTTGTGACATTTCATAACCTGTGCAGGAAAGCAGCAAATGAGACCTAGGAAAAATCCCTGGAAGCAGAATTTAATTTGTACTGCAATATTTCATAGTCAACCACAGTCTAGAAAACCACAGAAAGATGGATAATAATGGGAAGGTTCTTAAAAAAAACAGGGGAAGGAATTCCTGAACTGTAAAGCCTGAAACCTGACTGGGTTATGGTACTGCAAGACAATGTTCCCCAAGTACTGTGTCATATCAACACACAGCCTCATGAGCTTTTACCTTAATGCTCTTGCATAGTTAAAACAATTCCCAGCCATGTGGAAAGAGAGGGGGAAGGGGTCAGGGCATCCAAACACCAGCCTTACTCTTTACTGCTGCTGTTTCTCCCACAGTTAATTCCCCTGCTTCGCTGCCACTGAGCATGTATAAAATTGAAAACAAATCACGTTGATCAAATCAATTATTAAGTTCGGAATATTAATCTATACTTCAGTGAGGGACAGGTTGGAAAGGACATGGACCAAGTCCAGCTTGGGTGGAACTGCTGAGAGACCAGTGGTTTAAGAACCACCTTCAGCTTCTCATGGCAAGAGTACCCCGCTGGTTTTTGCAGCACTTCAGAAGAGGAGACACCGAACAAGGCAGCAAAGTTTACATTGAACCTCCCAAGTCTGCTCTGCTCAGAAGAGGTGAGAACAGGACATTGCTCCCAGCTGGGTTCTGCAGTTTTTACAGCCACAGAACAGCACTACGATCTCTCTCCCTGGGAGTCAGGGCACAACATAATGCTGGTCAGGTTGAAGGACTGATCAGCTGCACCCAGAGGCTGTAGAGTGCTAATGCTCAGTTTCCATCAGAGTCTTTTTCTGGCATTGCTATGCTGGCCAGGAACAAGAAAGACAAAACCAAACCAAACCCTGCCAACACTACTTTTCCAGCAAAACTTCCAGTGCTAATGTAGCAGTGGTGATGGAAACATGCTATTGTTGACTCAGCTAATGTCCTTCAGAGGAGCAGTGTAGCTATGCCAGGCACAACAGACCACTGGCACCAGCACCAAGCTTGGCACTGACCTTGACTGGGGCTGATGCCAACTACAATGAGTTTCAACACCTTCTCAAACAAAACATGGCAACAGATTCATCAAATGTTCTCTGTGAGTAAGATAAAATAATAGGAAAAACTCCTCAGGCAAGCATGTGATACATCACCTAAAGTGTTCTTCAGCAAAATGACAATACCGAAACAGCTGCTGGAATGGAGAGACATTGTTGAAATTGAAGTGGGGTGGGTGTGGCAGAGCTTAAGAAGCAGGCAGTTGACTAAGCAAGGGGAAATGTCAGCTTGACAACCAGCCAGTCGGAAGTGATTGCAGATCCTCTCTTTGTATCTCTCTCTGCATGTCAAAGACACCGTGATTTTGACAATGACCATCCCTTTACAGGCCTGCTCCAATATTTGTGTCATCACCTTCCATTGAAACACTGAATTAATATTTATTTTTTGAATGATTCAGGCAGCAGTGATGCTTGAATTAGCACCAGGTTGTGCCATCAATGGCTCTTAAACTAATATTACTAGAACAAAACAAAAATCCCACTAAAAGGAGAACATCTTTAGCACTGAACACTAGAGAAGAGTATTTACATACTAAATCTTATTAATAAACACTCCAGTATAGTGAGAAAACAAATAGATATCAGCCTGAAATATTTAAGTAGTGAATCTAATGCTACTGAGCTGGCATGAGCTGTCATAATCGATGGGAATTGTTTACACAGACTCCATTCCTTCAGTTACGCAAACAGAGCCCGTGTAAACACCAGACCGAGCACGTCGGTGCATGGCCCCATTCCAGGCTACTCAGAAATGCAAGACACTTCCACTCTCAGTGACAGCATCACCCCACGGACAGACCTCACAGAGCAGGGATGAGGCAAACACTCATCTGAAATTCCTCACTCAGGACGTACACAGGACATTGGGCAAGTTGCTTTCACTCAGAGCGTATTTTTCCCACTTCTCTAAAGCCTACTTTTCTCCCACAGCTCTTTAGGATTTATGGCAGAAAGTTAAAAATTTAGTGGTTTTAATTATTCCTATGGAAAAATCCTATAGGATTCAGTAACTGGGGTGGGGATGGGTTGGATTTTTACCTAGGATGACAGAAAAGATTTCTGCAATGGAAAGTTAGAGAATGATTCAAAGCCTTGCAGAAAGAATACTCGCTTTCACTAAATTTGAATAGAGTTGTGAGAAAAGGCTTCAGAGCCTTGCTGACTTCTGTGGATTTTCCTTCTCAAATTCACTACTTCTTTTTAGAGGAGAACACTTTCCCGGTATCATCATCTAGAAGCTTTATTCTTCTCGATTCTTTAAATACCTTCTTGTAATCTCCCTGTTCTCTTTTAATATCAAAGTAATGTATGTACCCAGTTATTTTAGAAACCTTGCCAGCGTATGACATGATGCTAGTGCTTGTAAAACTAAAGCCAACTTCATTATATTTTACCTCAGGATAGTTATCAGGGGAACACTGTCTGATTCAGAAGAAAGAAAACATGCTTTCTTCATGCATTAGAATGTTATCAGCTTATGATACCTAAATAAACTTTACTAGGATGAAAAAATTTACTATGCACTCATAAAATAGACCCATTGCTGAAGCTCCTAATGTTTGTTTGACGTTTAACAGCTGATGGGCAAGTGTACTAAAAGGAAATTTGTGGTTGAAAGGGAGTTTCATAGTTTACAGACAAATTTAAGATAAACATTCAAAGCAGACTCTGGATTTTGCACATGAAAATGAACCAGCTACCCATTTTCCATATCAAACCCATGCAGGATAACGTCACCAAATTTAAACTACATTAATACTACTAATCTGTTAATTTAGCTATGTTTTCAGTAACAATGGGACAGATCAATTTGATCTGCTGTTTACCAAACACTGGCAAAACACTGGCATAAAAAGCTTACCCAATAAACTTCATTTGATAATTTCAAAAAAGATAAGTTGAGAATCTGGATAATTTTAAACCTCCTGAAAGCATGGGCCAGCGAAGAAAAGCCTCCTCCCACAGCTCTGCCAGCTCTCCTTGAGAGCTCAAATATAGAGCTTGAGCTTCTAAGTCCATGACCAATGCAAAGCCATTGTGCTGGGCTTTCCTATAAAGAAATTCAGGTGGGAACAGACAGCTCTATTCACAAACCACAGCAGGTCTGAAGTGAGGCTGCAAACACTGCAAGTGAATGTGTTACCCACCATCTCACTGGCTTCCACCATCCTGTCCCGACCCTCCCCACTTTAAAGAGCTTTTTCATAATTTATTGTCTGGAAGGAAAAATAGTTAATGCTAATGTATTCAGGAGTAGTATGCAGGAGGTTCCTATGTTCAACAATCCATTTCTTGCCTCATCTGACAAAAGCATTTTGACTGTTTAATAATAACAAAAAAAATCCACATTTTAAATCTCTGGGAGAAGATATTTGTTTTAATTATGAAGCTGTTGATTAATTTAACCCTGTGTAAGCACCATGTTTAGCTACCATTAAACTGAAAAATACCTAAAGTAATTAACATGCCATCTTTTAAGAACTTTCTTCTAAAAGCTTTTAAGATTTTGTTTTCATTGTTTTGTGTCATGACAACAGAAATGCATCCTGTCTTCATCAAACAAACTGACTATCAGAGCAGTTACCTTGCATGCGAAAAGTGTTTCTACCTCCTTTCTGGGATGCATCAAAATCTGCTTGAATAACTCTTTAGAGAACCTGATGTGGTTCAACACACAGCACAACTCCTGAGGACTCAAGAAGTTCATTGCACCTAGGCTTGTCTGTTTAGAAAACTGGTAGGGCATTTTAAATTGCATCCTCACCTCATGCACTTGTCATTTCATTTTGGGAAATCAAATATTTTCCAACCATGAATTACATAAATTTCATGAAAGATTTCTTAGAGTGTTAGCTGACTAGCTTTTAAACAGAATCCTCTGGTTTCTTAGGAGTACTTCATGATGTGCAATGGCTAAGAAATATATGCATCAATAAAACATTTAATTGTCATTATATTAGTGTCTGTATCTCTTGAGGATGGAACTATGAACAGCACCATTGTTTTCGTATGTACAAGAAGTTGTATTTCAGCCGGCTGCTACATACAACTAACGAAACCTGAGGTCCATCACTTTTACTGAATACTTCCTTAATTCCCAAGGAGTCAATTAAGCCAATGGAACCATTCATAGAACAAGAATACTGGAATTCAGCCTCTAAATCAGTCTGCTAACTGGTTAAACTGTGCTTACTGAGGAAATGGTTAGAAAACAATTCCAAGTTATAGCATAAATAGAGGAAAAGCTTCACAGCCAGCCAGAAATCTTGGACTGCTTCAGCAATCAGGGAAAGTTCAGTGCCAGTTTTGCTCTAGTTTTTAAGGACAGCTTTGGGCTACAATGTGGATGCACTACACACAAAATGGAGTGCTTCCCTCTATCTTTCCCTAAACAAAGCTTTATTAATTGTAGTAGAAATGCTTCATTTAACAAGATCTTTAGTCTTGCAGAAATTAGAAGCACAGCACCTTCAGCTTCTATTTCATTACTTATGACTTGTTGCCTAAAATGAAGCCAAATTTCATGTGAAGGACAAACGCAGGATATGCTTTTAATTTGCAAATAATAAAGACCTTTCTTGTACTTATTTAGAATAAAACCTAAAAGAAAATGTCTTTGAGGCAGATCAGTTCTGGAAACAGCTTGGCACTAGTGTAGCAGTAAGGAAAGGTGAGAGGAATGCAAACCAAACTACAGGTGGTAAGAGAAAAACCACTTAATGCTAAACATGTTAAATGGGTCCGCAAAGGCCTTTGAGAGCCATGTACTGAAGAATTAAGGGGCCTCAACATTTCCCGTTGAGATGTCTCAAATGTCACTACTGTAAGAACTTGCCATTGCACAATATGACCAGATCCCAGTACCACTGCACATGATGCTGAGAACATGTTGCACTCTAGGCTTCACCAGAGAAACAATGGCACTGGAAACCAATACTCAGGGGTAGTCTTAAGCTTTTTAGCTATCATGAGTTACAAGACCTGAAGTGGTTCTTCAGTTTCCTTATCAGGGCAATAACATTCCCCAAAGGCTTCTGGCATTGCATGGGAAAGGGTGTGAGGGCCTTTCTGACCAGCAGTGCAAGGAGGGACAGGAGGACACGTGCAGCTCCTGGAATGGGAGGCACCAGGGAGATGCACAACCCACCTGGGAACAAATTAGTTAATTGACTTCAAAGGTGAAAGAAGATTCTAAGCATTTTCATGTAAGGTAAAAGCTTTCAGAGAGAAAAGGCAGCTGTGACAAAGAATACCTGCACACACTGCTATATCTGACTAGAAATACATGCATCCGTTCTGGGGAAGTCTCAAAAATAACAAACTACTTAGAAAAGTTGCAACATTTAGCATCTAGAGAGAACTGCCTGGTCTCAAAACATCCCATGGACAATAAACATCTATCATCAAACTGTCAGCTCAGAAACACTGTGGATTATGTGGTTGTGGGTCACCAATTGTCCACAGGAACATCTGGGGAACTTGGATCAAGCTGCCTTCCCTGTATTAAAATACTGCAGTAACATGCTAGTTTTCTTTGCAGGTATCATGCAGCTGAAAACAAAGCCACATCCTTCAAAGTTACCTCCAGCCTTGTCTGAAGGATAGTTGCACTGCATGAGAAGCACATCAGAAACTGTTCTGGACTCACTAATCAACCTAATGATCCTTTGAGACACCAAGTTATGCCAAAGGGAAGGAAGGGTATGTAATAGAGAGATTCAAGGCTGATGGTCTGCACAAAGGTCAACAATACAGAAGTCTTGCCAGGGAATGAAATACTTTCCCATCTTCCTTCCATCCATCTTCATCATTAGCCTTTTGTATGGGTAGCTTATCACTGAGCCTTTTTTCATAAATATAATTACCAAGTTAAATCAAAACAGGATGGTAATGGAAATCTGTGGAATCCTAGTAAATGCAGTATGACAGCTTACATTTTATGACATAAACTAATTAAAACATGCTTATTCTGTCTCCAAAACTGCATCTGAACTCAGTGAAAAAAAATTTTTCATGGATTTCAACAGGGAGAGAATGGGAAACAATCTGTCACATGGCCAATCTAGAGAAACTTTGTGTATCCACTAACAGTTTTGTTCACTCATAAGAAACCTCTACAAGTCAGCAGTAGACGATCTGACAAAAGTGTGAAAAGTCAGAGACTAAAGACATGCTGCATTTTCACAGGAAAGTTGACTCACACAGCCATTTGACATCCTTTGAGAAAAGCCCATCAAAACTGAACAGGCCATCCTAAATCTTCTGATTATTTTGTGACTAGGATGCAATTTCTCCTCCACTCTTGCTTCTCTACACTAGATCCCAGCAAAAAGCTTCCCAAGAGAACATCACTTCAAGCATTCAAAAAAATACCTTTTTATACGTGGCAAGCTAAAAGCATGAAAGACCTGAAAATCATCATTAGCATTTTTAATTACTCCTGTTTTTCAAAAACCTGATTTGTATCTCAAATCATATTTAGGCAATAATTTGTTGGCCACAGATGTTCCTCCAAAACCGGAAGCAGATCTTTTTATTAGGGATTTTTTAATAAGGAACGGGAAGACTCATATTTAAAACACAGTAAAGTAAAAAAAAAAAAAAAAATAAAAAAAAATAGAAGTGTATATTTAATAAACTATATATGTAGTACTATTATCAGGTAGTAATTTTTCGTTGTTTCCTAATGCCATAACCATCTGGCAAAGATCCCAATTTTGTACACAATCTGTTCAGTTTCTCCATATGGTTTAAATGTAAGGCAAAAGGTCAAAACACAACCTGAAATATTTAAAGTGGTCAATGACAGTCATCCTGCCAATGAATTATCTCAAGTTTACTGTTAAATATGGATAGCCTTTGAGGTAACCTCCAGTACATGTCACAGTTTTCTAATGAGTTATTAAGCTATGAAATATTTCTGAATTTTAAGCAAGACTAAGGAGTAAAACCCAAGTAACACAAATTAAAAGGATAATAATTATGCAACATCTTGAGATGTACCAGACAGTCACACTATGCATATATAAAAAAATACATTAATAAACTGAACATATTAATAAAAAGCTAAGACTGGCCCTTCAAGACCTCAACACTAATTGGAAAGGATTTAGACAGCACATCTTGAATAACTTCTATTAACAGTTTTGGTAAGTCACTGTTCAACTATCTAAAACTGGAATAATTTAAACTGCACAGTTCATCTACTGTATTATCATTTGTGAAAGATCAGTGAAACATCATTAGACAGTGTGAGTAATGAAGCAATTGTCTAATTGCCCTGACTTGAATCTTATTTCTGATGAACTTAAATGATTAACCATGAACTGGTTTCTACATTTGAAGCCCCACAGTTCAATTAAAGGCCAATGATTATCATCATCCCTGAGATAATTTACTTTGAACTCTGAAGAATTCTTTCAAAAAGGGTGACACTTAAGCAGATTTTATTTTTAACAGAGGCAAGCTTCAGACCCAAGAGGCAGCTGTTATGCCACTGTACCTAGAAGAGTAGGAAGCCCCACGCAACCCCTCAGCAACTTTGTGATCTGCTGTGGTACCATCCTGCAGAACAAAGAGAGACTGTTGCAGCAGGAACAACTACCAGGCCTCCCATTTGGCAGCCAACAAGTTGCTCCTGGGTCTTTAAAGTCAGAGTCACTCATCCAAAGTGTGAGCACATAAACGCACACTGAGAGCCCACGCACCAGGAAGCCAGACTGCCACTAACAGAAGGGCTTTGTGCAGGCAGAATTCCTGCTGAGCTGGGAGACAGAGTCCTGGCCCACACCCTGACAGTAATGCCCAGGGGTGTCTCATACTGGGATTTACCCAAATACGTCAGGAATGGGCCCAAGCCATGGTAACAGTTACCCTGAAGGCTGTGACATCCCCTCATTCAACTGGTCCCAGGCTGTCATTCACGATCTAGATGAATTTCTGTATTCTCCAAAATATCATACCCTCAAATATGATTTTAAAAATGAGTATCTACCAGGTTCAGTGGCTTGCTTGCTTCTTTAGCTACTAGAACGTAACCCACTCATACAAAATATCTAGACCATGAGTTGACACAGTTGGCAACATCTGAGTCATATCATTCTCCTGATAAACCCCTGAGTACTAATTTCAAAGGTGTGACGCCGTCTTCTTTATAAAAATCTGGTAAGAAACAAGAATCTCAGAAGGACTGTGAATATCTGAGAACACCTCATGTAATTTCAGAAGGTGCAGGTAAGGACAACACTGCCACAGGGACATGGAGAGAGACAGGACAGTGTTTGCCAGTGAGCACTTGGTAGAGTGAAAGTTTCCACATGTGGGAGAGTTTGGGTGGAAGAGAACAGTACCTTGTGGTGACGGCATTGCACAGGGTCAGGAGTTTGGCCATGAGGCATATTCAGACCTTTTTGTGTTGTTGATAAGCAGCAGTTCTGTCATGCCAATAGCAGAATTCTCCCTTGATTTAATGAAATCCACATTAAGGTGCAGTATCACAATTCAGCTCTTGCCTTTAACCCCACTGCAACACAAAGTGTATTACAAATCTGCTACAGGAATCACTTCATCCAACATAGATATGCAGAAGTCTCAAGGGTGGAAAGTGGCAGCTGTTCAACACATTCACTCATAGAAACGTTATTCACCATCAGTATTTGTTTTGCTATTGTTACACAGTTATGTTCGCAGTGAAAGTGCCTGAAATATTTATTTTCTTTTCAGAAACCATCCCATAGTAGCATTTTTTTTCTGCAAATAATGCTTTCCGAACCACAGATTAATGAGTAAAACAAGTGGTTAAAGATATCTTTTAAATATCATTCCTTTCTCATTTTATAGCTCAAGAGCCATGTGTCTCTCTTTAACATATGATTTGCAATGTAATACTCCATGAGCTTCCATATCTGCCTTGTTATAATAGTTTCAAATAAAATTTGGCTCTCACTCTATGTTAACCTTGGGAACAGGACTGTTAAAATCCTAGAGGCCAAATACCAATATCCCTATAGGATTCTCATGCACATCTGCATTTCTGGAAAGATGATATTTTTAAGGGAAAAGCTTTCAATTAAACATTCCTCCAGAAACCATAGTTTTGCCCAGGTTTCTTGTTGCTCGCCTGGTAACGGACACACCACAAGGTAAAATTTGCCACATGACAATTTCATCTGGTAGGTGTCCTAAGAATATGTATTTGTAATAAGCTTTATTTTTGTTTAATTTCCCTTTAGATTTCTAGTGGTACAACTGCCCCAAGAGAGTTTGTGTTACAGCAAGAGGACTGGAGGAACGCTCTCATTCCAGACTGGATTTTACCCTGTCATTTGCAGGCAGAGAGTTGCAAGCAACTCACTTGAACTGTGAATGAAGCTGCAAATGCCAGAATTTGGTCAGTCTTTTATGTTTCTGCTTTCAGCCAAAGTATCTAAGGCACTGGGATGCAGACACTGAAGAATCAGACGTAATTGTGTCCCCATTTTAACCCCTTGTTTATAGTTCATTACACAAAGTTTCTTGAAATCTGCACTTTTGAGAAGGAAATTTCTCTGTTTTGGTTTTGGCTAGGTGATCTGCTTGCTTGGGGGGTTTGCTTGTTTGTGGTGTTTTTCTCTTTGAAGAAATGCAGTTCAGCTATTCGAACAAGCAAAATGTTAAACAACACGTATTTCCTTTATATATCTATGATTTTTTTTAGTTGATTTTTTAAAGCTGGAATGACAAAGGGTTAACAGCTAAAATCCAGAATGAAATCTGAGAATTCTTACCAAGAATAAGGGACTGTGCTTGTCTTGGAGAGAAAATATTCTGGTTTCAACATGACACATGAGCCCAAGCAAACTGAGCACTGACCACATGCAGTAGATTTTTTGTTTGTGTTTTTGCTGAACTAAGAAAGGATGCACCCAAGGGAGAGATTAACAAACTGAGGCTACTCAGTTCACAATGTTTGTTGTCCAAATCACAGAGCAACAAAGAAAAAAATGCCACAAAGTCCAAATATTCTAAAACCCT
Source organism: Corvus moneduloides (assembly GCF_009650955.1). NCBI lineage: Eukaryota > Metazoa > Chordata > Aves > Passeriformes > Corvidae > Corvus > Corvus moneduloides. The sequence goes on from NC_045483.1 coordinate 9,059,238, forward strand.
ATTGATTTTAACTTATTTCATGTTTCTAAACTCTAGAAGAAGATAAGCTGTGAAGCTGAAAGACCAGCAATACTGAAAGTACAGCTGCAGATGTCTGTACCTATTACCAAAGACCAACCTTCCCCAGCATTTCCTTTTTTTTCCTTCTTTTTATAAAAAAAACTAGGAAGAGCATTACCTTAGAAAGGTAAACACTCTCAAACTTGACATGCTCAGTTTTCTTGCCCTACCAGCCTCACAGAAACTATCTTTTTGAATAGGTCCTAAATTAGCATTTAGGGTTTATTTTTTTTTGCCCCCAAGATCAAGATTACTGTCTGTGGTTTTGTGATGTCAGTAATTAGCACAGTAAATCATTGTTCTGCTCCAGTGAGATGTTATGCCAGCACATACTACTGAGTCCTACACTGGACATAAAAAACCAACAAACCCAAAACCAGCTGAAGGGCAGGATTTCCAAAAGCATCCAGCACTGGCTGTATTTTAGACCCATAGAAGTCAGAGGTAATTTAAAGCAAAAATAAAAAACCCCAAACCCAAACAACCAGAACATTGACTTGTACCATATCATAAAGATGCAGTATTAGGCTGAAAAAAACCCTGAGCAATCAAGGTTGCGGTGTCAGAATTCATTTATAAAAGTCATTTGGCATGAGATACCAGCGGGAGATGAGCAGATACTGATCACTGGGGGCAGACTGCACATCTCCAGGGGTCACCTCCCTAACAGTACTGAGGACAGCACTGTTTTTGCTCTCCTAGTGGGAGAGCACTCTGGAGAGATCACAAAATAGCTGAAATGTTCTTGTGACATGAAACTGGGGCCTGGAATATTTAAATATTTAGAGTGTCTCCCTGGAGTATTTAACCCTTCTGATTGCATGTATTGAACATGGCTGATGCAGTGTGCTCCAGAATTAGGAAAAATTACTTCTGTCTCATCCTAATGTGTGAGGAAAAGGAAAGTTCACATGAAAGACCTGTGGCATCACACATAAGACTATGTAGTCCCACAAGGTCATGACTGCATCTCCTCCGTAATCCCAAAGTCAAGAAAAAAATTGCTACAGAAATCTGCAAAACCTAGTTCTGAACACTGTGTTAGACCTAGAAGAACTCTGCACTATAAACAGTTGCTTTCAGACCTCTGCAAAACACATGGGCCTTTTTACTTGAGTAATACTTGAGAACTCTAAAGAAAAGTCTTCTATGCAAATGCTGGAGTCCAGTGCAACTCTGTTTGCAATTCTCCTAGGCATGGGGATTAAATGAAATGCAGATCTGTAAATTCAAGATCATTACAATGCCACAAAGTCTAAGGCACTCAAATCACCTTCAGATGTTGCTGCTGTTAAAATTAACAATAACAGGAGCACAGTTGCTAATGTTAGGACAGCAGACTCAGAAGTCCAGTCTATGAAAAAGATTTGCCACTACAACAGTACAACTATTTTGGCACTAGTTTCTACTGGAGTTGCAACTTACCAGATGGAAAAAAAAAGCTTTTATTGTTAGAGGTTATACCCTCCCCAAGCAAAATAGAATATACTGGCCAAAGCTTTCTTTTTTCCCGGGGTACAACCATGTCTACACTAGGGCTTTTGCCAATAAACACATACAGCCAAAAATCACACCTCCAACTGACATTACTATAACTGGCAAGTGTTTCTAGCACCGGCCTTAAAGAAGTTATTTGTTCAATCATTGCTTTCCACATTCATCCCTTACCCTAAAAATATTGTATTTCTTTACAGGTAAGAAGATGGGAAAAAAACCAATCTATCACCTCAGGTCTTACTCATCTGTTTCTTATATAAGGAAAGGATCTTTCTTTTGCCTTCACAGAAGCTGAATTCCTCCTTCCCTTACAAAAGCCGAATAAACATGGAGGGGGGAGGGGCGCTGGTGGAGGTGGGGTGGAGAGCATGAATCTTTAACCCCACAGCAGAACAAACAAACAAAAGTTCAGGTCAGCCCTTGCTCATCTTGCAACAGGGGCAGAGAGCCAGAGAAAGAACAGAATTCTCTCAATCCTAATGACTGCTTGTTGCCATTCTCTACATACCAAAGTGAATACAGTCCCTCAGCTTTGAAAGTGCTATTTCTGTTCCTATTGCTGTGTCTGCTAAAGCAGATTCTTCCATAAGCAAAAAGTCAAACAATCTTCACTCTTAAAGCTCACACAGAAAGCAATACTTGAAAGGGGGCATAATTAGTACAAAACCAGGGGGCGAGGGGACAGAAGAAGGAGAAAAGAAATGTCTTTTCAGAAAACCTCAAGCTACCCTCCATGAGAAGAGGATTTTCCTGTGACTTGTCTTGGTCTGAAATTATAAAAACAACTATATATTTTGAAGCACATTTGTTTTCAATAGTTGCAATATTTTTTTGCAAAAAAATTATCAAAACAATGGATTTAAACATTTTATGGGAAAATAGAGCTTAAAGTGTTTCATTTTACTTCTAAAGCAGCAGTATAGTATTTTCTTAATATCCTTCACCTCTCCAAGCCATTTCCTGTGGTTTGTCCTAAAATTTACCCTTGTCAGCCTAAATGGAAGTGTCAACTATGCGTGAAGAGTCAACTTGCTCTTGGACTGAAAACAACTGTACTCTTTTAAAATGCCATGACTGTAGCATCACTAGAGAAGGCAAAACCTGTGTGCTTTTAGAGACAGAACTTGCTTCTCCTTCTTCAGGTTGGTATTTTTCCTGAGCTAAGGGTCAGAGAAGTTGATTTGGGAAACACCCCATTATTTCTCCTTGTGCTGCTTCTGTTCTGCCCATGTTCAAACAGTTGAGACTTGAAGATGTACAGTGGATTTGGCTTGATATTAAATTAAATAAAATTTTCCCTTGGAAATGGTCTAGCAGAGCCTGCAGAAATACTGCACCTGGAATACTCTAAGTTTTAGGGAAATTTCCATGTCATACACTGGTTTAATGCACTAATGACACACGTAACCTGCAGAACTCAGATGCAGATACAGATTCCAAGGTGTTGAAACATCCACACTCAGGGTTTTGGTTTGAGCTCCTCCCCAGTAAAAGATTTCTTTACTTCTGAGCATGTAATGATACTTTACAAGTACTGAGCTCTGCTATAACTCTTCACAGGTCAGAAAAACCTGAACCTTTCATTGTGCAAGTAACTCCCAAGATTACAAAAGGAAAGTAAGCCCCACGGCCAGCCCATCTGACGCAAGGAGAGTGACATCCGGACATGTTTAGAGAATCAACACCTCCAACCCAGCTTCGTGCTGCCAGGAGCTTTTTCCTGTTTGGATTCAAATGTAAAGACACCTGGGATCAAACGCAAATGATCTCTTTCGATTTCATCCACGGTGACGTCAGGTAAGGGCGGCTTGACAGCACCCCGAGGAGTCAGCGCATGCAGCCTGAGTTACTTGGGGCTACTCAGGTTCCCCTGTGCTGTTTCCTCAGCCCTGGGTTGCTCTCAAGTACTTGCTGCCAGCTGCACTGAACTGCACACAGAAAAACAATATGCAATAAACAGACATCATTAGAGAAATGTTATTTTTCTTATTACAGAAAAGTTGAGAACTTTCACAATATCTTGAAACACTACTCAGAAATTACCTCTTCAGCTTGGCATCCGTTCCCTCTTTAGGAACAAAACAACCCCAGCAATTACAGGAAAAAGCCAAACTGACATAACTAAACCAAGAAAGCCTTTTATCTATTCATCTCACAAGGTTTTGTTTTCTTTTTTTTTTTTTTTTAAACTACTTCTTAGAGGCTCGGAAAAAAAAGCATTAGGTGCTCTTTGCACGCAGAAGATTTATGACCTTGTTCAACTTCTTCAATATATTTCTTACTAATACTTGCTGTATTAATGGACTCAGCCCAAGAACTAGTAATGTCGAGCTTTTTAATTGCCATACACAATTAAATGCTAACATTTCAATCATTAATAAGAACGCTGAATATTGTGCTTTGGAGCACAATGTAAGCAATGTATTAAAAGCAAATGCTTCACCAGGTTCCTACCTTTCACTTTTTATAAGTAGTTCAGAAAAAGAAGCCTAAAAATAAATAGCATTTATTGTCACTGGAGAAAGTGCTGCAGTAAAGAGCAGCAAACAACTGGGAGACACAATTATAACCTCCACCCCTTACAGCCTTCACAGAGCCTTTGCTGTTGCTGTCTATGTAAGCAGAGCAGAGCTGTCTGCTTCAGGGTTAGAGTTTTCTTGGAAATGCTTACTATAATGAGAGAAATTTCTGTTCTTTTTCTTTTAATCACAACACAGTCCAGTTCTGAGACCTGAATTGATGCAAAAAAAAAAAAACCCAAAAAAACCCAGATGACATTTCAAGCAATTTAATAATCAGATGCCTCATTGCACAGCCTGGGAGTATGTTTCACATTATATTAAAATTATTGACATCCAGTCATGTTATGGCAAAAAGAGCTGACACCATGCTTGGTTACAGCTGTTGCCACAACAGTAGTTATTTGGCAAATGATGCGAAAGAGGACAAAGTGCTATTGTGAACTCGCACCAAGCTTTTACACACTATATCTCCAGTTCATAAAGAGGAAGGAAGAAAAGAAATGATGCCTTTTTTCAGAGCAACCACATTGTGATTCTAAGTGAATATGTTTCTCAAAAGATGTCAAAACCATCTCCAAATGACAGGCTGTGGAAACCACAGAAGGGGATGGAGAAGAAGCCCAAGACTCCTGCAAGAAATGCGACTCAAACTTTGGGTAAATAAGATGGGGTAAGCCAGAAAAAAGAAGGACAAAGAGGTCTTGGAAAGCACACTTGCTCTTTGTCCCACAAGGAGCAGCAGATCTCAACTGCAACTTTGTGGAAAGTACCAAGAATGGGTCGCACTCTGAAGAAGGCCACTTGTGTTCCCAAAGGAGTGTCTGTCACGGGTTGGCTGCTCTTCAAATCCAGGTCTTCGTGAGTGTGATGAGGACATGCATGTCTCCATGTCTACTTTCTTTGTGAGTCTATCCACATTACAGAGAAAAGGGGTTTACATTTGACTAAAACACTTGTATCTCATGTTTTTGTCCCTTCATCAAGGAGCTGGAGAGCCTGCCTTGCCACAGAAATGGTTTCCCAATAAAATAATCAACAACAATGTTGGAACTCTGTTCCTTGAAAAGAGGTTTGTCTCTGTGCCCCAGTGAGCCAGCAGAGGAAAAGTCAGCTGCTACACATTTAAAACAAAACAAAAAAACAAAAGGAAAGGAAAAATAATTTTCATCCAGTATTTAATTGCAAAAACATGGTGGAAGAGAAAGAAGACTCAAGAGAAACTCCAGGACTTCTTGCATCTAAAACAACCATTTTGCACTTACAACAGAAATGCTTCAATGCTGGTTGGTGCAGAGGTGTGTCTGCAATCTTTAAAATTAATTTACTGACCCTGGTGTTTTTTTCCCCCTAATACAATGTTACCCTAAACCCCTCCTCCCATCTAGTCGAGCTCTAAACATGACCTAGCATTCATTCTGATGTCTGTGATATTGAGACTCGTTCTCTGTATTGATCCAAAATGAAAAATTCAGATGAGAGAAAACAGCCAAACAGTTGACCTATGTGAGCATTGACTGCTGCCTATATGAAAAAGTTGGCTCTTTCCAGAAAACTTGAACCACCACATAGTATTCAGGATGCAAAAGCGATTTCCTCTTGTAAGAACAAGCTATCACGTGTTTGCTTTTGCCAAAGGCTGATTTTAACAGCAGCCACTGGAACATAGTATGTATAAACTTACTGTGTGACAAACAATTTATAGAAAAGCAGGACTAAATAATTTTTTAAATTTCTCGTAACACTAGTTATTAGCACACCAGATGCATGCAGCATAATATAGCTACTTGTTTACTTTTAAAATGTGGGAAGACACTAGAAAATATTTTTTAAAAAATTCCCTTCTTTTCTCTTTATTCCCCACTTATTATTTAAATATGCTTCTGCAGTGGGGAATCGCACTACACACGCATGAAAACTGCAAAGTGAAACTGAATATAAACAGAAAGTGACTGATATAATTTCACTGAGCAAGAGGGTTGAAGGCCAGAAAAGAAATAAATTGCTTAAGGGGTGGGATGTTAAGCAAATATTTATACAATTTTCCAGTTTTTATCAAACATAAAATATAATCTAATAATCATCTAAGGAATGTTTTGAGAACATTTTCCCTTTAGTATTACTCAACATTTAGACATGGATGATCAAAAAGTTGAGACCCACTCCCACCAAGCATACAACAGTATTTATCTCAAGCTCTCCCTAGTAGGAAAGATTATAAGGATTAAGTTTCGAGCTTGTGCAATTGTCTTTAGACAAACACAACAATATGCAATAAACTAGTATTCCCCAGATGACTTTATGAGAAAAAAAAGCAACACACTAATGACAATTAAGACTGAAAGAAAAGAAGAGCCAAATAACTAACAATGCGGGACAAAGAGGCCCCCTTGAAAGATGCATTAGCATGCAAGCCATCAAATCAGGGGGTGGTGGCTTTCCATGTGGGAAGGCATTCTCTGGGGCCACTTCTTGGCTTCTTCCTCACAAAGCAGTTCATTCCTTTAAGTGATGATACATATTCTCAGGGTTTGGATCAAAGAAAGCAGGGTACAGTGGGTCTCAAACTGAAGTGAGTCTCAGAACTCAATAGTTTAGGGCCAAGTTTAAGAGCCCTCTCAACCAATCTCTATTATCCAGCTCAGTCACAATAATATTTTCCTATTAAACCTGTATTTAATTGGGTCAGTGGAGCAAGAGGACAAAACAGAAACTGTACTGTAAGCTAGTCTCTGCATTTATAAAACAGCTTTTCTGTGGTATCTTGAGCACCTGCTCTTCCTCCCAGATTCAGAGAACAAGCCCTTGGGCACAAAGTGTTCAACTGATTTCAAAGAACAGAATTGTAAGCATACAAAAACTGATGCCTGAAAAAGAGTGTGGGTTCATTCAGCATTCCCTACTCCACCTGTGTTGTCTGTTTACAGTGAGCATCTCTGAGATGAGATCCCTATTTCCTTAGTTGACTGCTAAGGATCTTGAGCACTGCAAACAATGTTTGTGAAATTTCTTCCAAAACAATACTACACGTGTTAGCTGTGTAACATCATATATGAGTATAATATAATTCCAAATATCCCATCTTACTCCAAAGAGGACACTGGGAATTTACTAACTCCTTGTGAGCAATCCTTGCATGAAGAATTATAAATGATTCATCTCATTTGATCACTTAGATTCCTCAAAGAGGAATCATCAGATAGAACTGGCATGTGGGAGCTTGATTCTCTTACTCCTTGCTGGTAGAGCTTTACTAATTATCCAATTATGCAAAGATGGCCATGAAAATATGACCAACCAAGTGCACCAGCACAAGAGATGTTCTATAAAGAACACTCTTCCTGAGAATGACACTCTACAGCATCATTACCAGATACCACATTCAGACCTCATTCTACTCCAGCTTTCCACATGTGCCTGCTACACAAACTGTCTAAGAACCTTTCTTCTAACTTTACAGCTAAGACCACCATCATTTCAGTGGATATTTCAACAAAATGCAATTGAAATCCATGTTTTTATTTTCTTTTTAATCAGGAGTTGGACAAGGAGTTGCCAGTAAAATACTGGCATTTCAAAGGCTCACTTGTACGTTTTTGGTCATTGAGTTACTACACGAGATAGAATTTTTATGTATTCCCAGAGTATCTCCATGGCTTTACCCCACCCATGTTCTGTAACAAACTATGTTTCTTTTTATTTCTCCACAGGTGAGAGGTTATGGTGACAAAGGTAATTTTGGCCAGGGAAACTGTCTACCTTCATCCTTGAGCCTACACGTCTCTCTTCCACACCTCCTTTGACAAGGAAATAGCAGTGCTGTGATAGTAAATCGTAAAACATTGCATTTGTAAGGATCTGTTTCTGCTTTGAGGAACCCTAAAATACCTAACAGACATTTGCACAGTCCTGATTGACTTCAGATTGAGAGCAGCCAGCAATAATACATCGCAGTCCGCAGCAAGCTATAGGAACATAATTTCTGACAGAAGTAGTAAGGAGAGATTGATAAGGAATAAGTTGCCTGGGCTAGTACATAAAATTTAACATTACTGCTCACATATATATATTTATATATATATATATATGTATATATATACATACTTCACCATTATGTCTCCAAGGATGTGTTAATTCTATTTGTTGCACCAACTCAAATACTCTTTTCTGTCTACAACAAACCAAAAATGTCACCCAACATAAGACAAGCTTGTCACCTGTAGCCCTCAAAATTATATCTGGAGAAGACAGCAAAGAATTGATACCTCCTCTTTCTCCTAGCTACATTCAATAGCTGAGGAGATGAGGTATGTACTTGGTAATGGACTATTATGGGAAATCAGATACTCCACACCCCTCTAGCCTAAATTCTTCCCATGGTTCTCTTTCACCCCTTTTAAATCCATTTAAGCCACGACTCCAAATCAGGATGGGCACCGCTACCAGTCAGTCTATCACTCACAAACTCTCATTAGGTCATGTGAGGACCATGCACAGATTAATTAAGGGCATTTGCTCTTGGAATGCTTTGCTGCGATATGGAACATTATCCTCATTTTAGAGATGCACAGAAACAGATGTGGTCACAGTTACCCAAGATATACCCAGGACAAAGCTAAGAATCAAATATCAGTAGCCAAGTTTCTGATTGTTTTTACTGGATTGGGATGGCAAAAAAAAAAAAACACAAAAACAAAAAAACCTCAAGCCCTTTATAAGATTAGGAATAAGTTAGTTACACAATATCTCAAAATCAAAAGGCAATACATTGTGAAGCCTATGGAAGCATGCCAATGCTTAATATTCAACTTACATGAAATACCTATGAAAAGACTATAAAAGGAATAGTTATAGCTGAGTCTTCTGTACAATTTTAAATATTTTAACTATGAAAATATATATTTTGAAATATCTATAATAGCTCGTAAAATGACGTTTTCTTCTCTTTGCTCATGCACTTGAAAATACTTTATCTCTAAAGTCCATGCCAGCATAAAAAGGTCCTAGTAAAAGAATCTTTCTTCATACCTCAAGATTAAAAAAAACCCCAATAATATAATTAAGCTTGTCTTTGAAATAGATTTAAAGACTTTGAAAGCTATTTCCTCATGTCTCTAGGAGTAAATGGAAAGTGAACACACTTCAGCAGACACACTTTGTTAGTGGGTATACCCCTAGTGCCTCTGACTACATCTGCATTATGTAGGACAGAAATCAAAATGAACAGGAACCACGCTGTGATGTGAAGCTCAAGACTCCTTCAGCCTTGTGGACCTGTCAACTGACTCTCAGCCACACGAATTCCACAAGCTCTTTCCCCTCCCTGCCTACCATCAATGTCAGCCAGGCCTTCAGCTGGTGATAAACCCAATTCTATTTCCTCATAAAACACAATGAGAAGCAAGACTGAGTCCTCCAATAACGATCTCAAATCCTGGGCATCTTAAGTAAAATGAACGTTACTGTTTGAATACAGGACTGTGAAATCTTTTGCCTCCTTAAAAATGTGCCAGCAAACAAGATTTTACTTGTAAATGAATTTTTAATATATTTTGGTGGTTATTTTTTGGCACTCATGACGGATACTTTGGGGAAACTGAAATATCAACCAATTTCCTTTGTTTCTAGCACAAATATACCCATTCACCTCTATCCCTTGAATAAGATTGGGCTTTGCTGTTACTGTCTGTTTCATTCTGCTGAAGCTTTGCTGAAAATTAAATTAAATTATATCAACTGTAAGAGAAAGCAACTTCTTGTCTCCAAAGTTTTGAAATGACTGAACCATCTTGTATTTAATAATTCAGACTCAGTCCTTTAAATTTTGTCCAGGAAAATAAGATGTTCTTTATATTTCAAAGATGTCTTCACAAAAGTCTGCAGTACTGGATTTTCTGACGCAGAGTGATTATAAAACCCCCTTTTGTTCTCATAACTTCATGATGTATATCTATAACTCTCTCTTGTTTGTGAAGATAAGACCAGCCTTGTCTCTCTAAATGCCTTTTCAAAGGAAGATTCACAGTTGTTTGACTTTTGATCTGTGTGGCAACTAGCTCGACCACCTGCACTGGGTTTGAGCAGTTACTGAGCTTGCTTTGTACCAGCTTATGAACACAGCAAGCCTTTGACACCAGAACAAGCCGATGTGTGAATACGCCAATTTACAATGTAAATACAGGGTCCAACAATATGGGCATCTTTAATAACCAAATGTGTAAAGTGCATATATTGTTTACTGATTATATCATTAAATAAAACAGATGGCTCATATTCTCCATCCACCTACAGTGGAAAAACACAATGGTGTAATAGTCTGGTAAACTGGTAATGTGAAACATTGCTTTGTACTGGTGTAGTAGCTTAAATAGCTGTTCACAAATGAGGTACAAAGCCCCACTGCCACTAAGAGTAATTAGCTTAAGGCCGTACTGAAAGAATGCTACCTTCACAATCAACACGTGTGTGCCATTCACGCTGAAAACTGCATTTGAAAAATACAGCGGCTACAGAAAGTAGCAAGGAAGTTTCTTGGCATGGATAAAGTAGAACATATGCTTCCCAACATCTAGGCAAGATTGGACATACTCAGAATCATGTTTCTCAAACAATTCCCTGTTTAAACGCATTATTTGCGGCCATGATAAGCATGTCAGAGAAACAACGGTGGTTTGTTTTTTTTTTCACTTGCACAAGCATTTTTATCAGGAGGATGGCAGGCAGTTGGTGCAAAAATAACTTTAAGATGCCTTTTTTTTTCAAGAAAAAAACATAGTGTTGCAATCTTAAACTATCAGTACATCTACTAAATAAGTAAAAGAAAAGATGAAGACTTTGCTCTAACTCACAGATATTACAAAAACCTTCTAGGTTATGCTTTGGTTAATATAGCAAATTCCAAGCTAAACAAGAGCTCTGAGGTAATAAATGCCACACAGTGAGATACTGCATGAATTATTTTAGAGCTACACAAATGTTGCAGAGAACATAAATACCAGTGTTTATGGAAAAATACTTTTTCTCTGTCTTTCCCATTTTTCTCCATTTCCACATTGACTTTTCTTTGCTTTCTTGATTAGATTCAATCAAGTCACAGAACCATAGAATGGCTTGGGTTGGATCTTCCATATTAGTTTAAGAGCCAGTCAGAATCAGGAAATTTTCATCCTTCCTACCACCAAGTAGACTAAACAATCTCTCACTGTATGGCCACACTTTCTCATTCATGACTTTGTTATTCTTCAGAGAGCTGCTCAGCAGGTTAGTGATGTGTGAACATTTCTTCTGCAGAGTTTTAAAGGTCCAATACAACATATTACATGCTAACAGGGATATAAATTCTTCCTCAGTTTTGGTCTTGTCCCACAGCACCACTTATTTATCTGCAACAAACTCTGAGTGATCCCTCAAAGTCATAATTTATGGCCCTCTTTGTAAAACTACAATAATAACAGCAACAACAAAACCCCACCCACCCCAAACAAGCTTTGCTCAAACTGAAAGAGTTCCTTGTTCAACATTAGGGCTACAGATGAGCAAACTACCCACACAACCATGACTTGCAGGTTCAGATCCTGGGTTTTGTGGTAGGACATCCCTGACTGACTTGAACAGAAATTGTACTCAGCTGAGTTTTCCTTTTCCCAGTTGTTTGAAACTTAATCTCTTATGCCTCTTGAGCACAGCCAAAAGTCTGACCTGCTACTATGAACTAGATTGAAAATGATCTAGTCTAAAAGATTAGCTAATAAGGACAAGATTCTGATGTCACAGCAGTTTTAAATCAGTTTGATGACTTCATTGTTTTCTTAAAGATCAAGTCCTTAGTGTGTGATCAGAATCATGCTGGAAAGCCAAATTAACTTTGCTTCTATTAAAAGCCAACAATTTCAATCAAGTGTGGCAAGAAAAGTGCAAAATGCCACTGGAAATCATACTCAGAACACACAAAGGAGGTTTTTTACCTGATGGAAGACTAAGCAAATCAATTTGCATTCCTCCATTTGTTTCCAAACACTATCTCTGTCCAAAATACTGGTGTGTCTATGGGCAAGGGTGGGAGAAATAAGTTAAAATGATGTTTGTTTGACACAATTGCTGTCTTTTTCTTTAAGTGTTTAGAAGTGCCACCAAAAAAGTTAAATCTTGGTATTTTGTAGATTTTGAGTTTCAAATGCTGCTTTTAGTCAGCGTAGTATACAGTCTAGTTTTAGTCCAGATATGCAACCTTATGAGAATGATTTAATTTTGGTGTCTCTATTTGCAAAGCTCTGTGACACCTACACATGAAGAGACTCTTTGGAGAGGCTGAGGTTCCAGGATTTGCCTATTAGAACAGCATCCAAGTCTTCCATTTTTACATTCCTGTATCCCATCAAAAGGCTTGGCTTGATGAAAACTAGAAACTCTAATTTAATTCTGAACACTTTTATTTATGCTCTCTAACTCTTGAAAAGTTGAGCAGAAATTTCTTTCCACAGCACAAGTCACCAGAAATCTCCTCAAATGCACCAGCACATAAAAGATCTCTGTCTAACCAGGAAAAAGGATTTGGGTTAAACGTTAGGGAAAACTTGGAAATATCTGACTGAAGAGATGGGGAATGTTCATCAGTGAAGAGCAGGCCAAACAAATGTCTGTCAGGATTAAAACAGGGTCAGTCAATCCTGCCTTAACACAAAGGGAGGAACTTTTCTGAAATCACTTCCAAGTCGGTTCTATTTCCTTTGGTAAATACATGGATTAAAATGAAGTGATCCAGATTGCAAGATATCATACATAGTGTTCAGAAAATGTTACATTTAGTAATTTATGGCTCAAACACTCTGCAGTAAATGGAATGTGTAAAATTCAACCTGTATTGTTCTTTCACAGTTATAGTGTGTGGTGTCAAAAACATGATCCCCAATCAATTACTGGCCTTAAAGAGTTTGACTTAATTGATTTCTCAAGAGTTGTCCCCAATTATTTCAGCAATTGCCAATGTCAGCTTTTGCTAACAGTTTTTTATCTCCTTCACATAAAGAATCCTACCATATTCAAAATACATTCACTACCGTCACTGTTCCTGAATATCATGTCAGAGAGAACTCATCCTACTGGAACCTCCTTGTAACTACTGCAGGAAAGCCCTGCCCTGCTTATGCTGATATAAGACATGGCTTCTCACGGAAGCATGTCATGGGATACCTGTTGTGGTTCAGACATGGCAATGCTGACTGTGAAATGCCTTTTGTTTCACTCTGAACGTTTTTAGGCTCTAGCTGCTTAATGGTAGCCAACATATCCCAATACAGGAAACAACCACAAAGGGTTACATGATACTTTACTTATCACGATGCTTTACATTGGTGGTATATGCAGTCTAGGACTAGCTAGGAAAATTATCCATTGGGATCCTGCTTTCTTGCAGAAACACAACTGTGTGTTAATGTTCTTACCAGCTGTTCAGCTGGACACGAGTAGACAGAAGGGGAATAAATGAGATAGCAATTCCAGATGATAGAAAAGAGGGAATGGAGGGGACAGAACAAAGACCATTGTACACTTCAAAAAGAAATGGAAAAAGAGAATTAGAAATATGGTCTGAAGAATGCTGAGAACCCTGCTCATAATGGCTATAGTGTAGGCAGCTTGACATGTGGATAAAGCTTTCCAACAATCTGAAAAATAAAACAATGCTACCATATAAATGCTCTTACCTCACTGAATGAGGGACATCCCCTTCTAAAGCTCCTGGGGCACATGGAGATTAAAACACTGACTTATTTTATCCTATGCATTTAAGTTACTAGATGTAAAGATCAATCATGATGATCTTTTTCTTCCAGGTTTGGAAAACTTAACTCTGTCTGTATCACTTAGGTGGTTAGAGATGAAGGTTTGCAAAGGCTATGGTGGCATTAAACTAATCCCAACTACATGCCTGCAATGTTGAAATTGGTCCCTTTCTGTAAGGCATTCAGTACCTCTGGCCTGAAACTCTTCATGTACTCTGATGCTGGTGGTTAAGCAGCAGCTCAAAAGACTTCTGCACCCTCCATGGTGCATGAACTGAACAGTATTTCTAACACTGAATGAAAGTAGGGCAAGATTTTTCAAAAGTATTGTGGAAACAGCACACAACACAGTCTAAGAAAGATGAGTAAGGTTTAGAAAATGGTTTTCCATTGATTATTAAAAGCAAGAAATTCATCTGACATGTACTGGATTACATCATACCTACACTAAGGACAGGGAGCCCACATTGTCCCATACTATTTTAAAATATTTGCTGCTCAGACCTAGAGGTACATTTCCTGTTTTTTGGTTGTACTCCTAATGATGAAGAATGCTCACCCTTGGGAATTTTGCTGACAACACATTTATGTTTTCCAGATGTTTTGTCCATCACTTCAACAAAGAAACAAGGTTTCTTTTTAAAGTCAGACTCAAAGTGAGGAGTGACTAGGTACTAATTAATGCCAAGGTTTAATCTGGAATAACAAACTGTATGTTCCTCATCCAAGGACTAGATTGTGATTAACAGCACCACAGAGTTTATCAGTTTCCTTCTGAAAAGATTCAACACTTTGTAATTGATAAATGTTAGCTGCATGACAAAACACAAATGTACAATAATATAAGAATCAAGTAACTATATTAAATGCTTGAAAGTCAGAAAAATCATAAAAAAGTTATTATACTGACAGTAACAAGCACTAAAATACCCTATGTGTATTTTATGGCTTCCAGTTAACAACAGAAATATTAAGGACATGGTTTGCAAGAAGCACAATAAAAGCTGTGTTGCCCCAAGAGATGACCCAGAATCATTCTGCCACTTACTCCTCCCCTTATGCAGTCTCCCTCAATTTAAGGGAATTGCTCCTCTGGTTTAAGTTAACTATATGCTTAAATATGTTCCCAAATCAAGGTTTAAATTACTGAAGTAAACAGCTGCAGCTGTAAATATTCAACATGGAGCAGACATGTTGCTAGAGGATTTACCATTTCAATCATTTTTCAGTGTAGAAATACATCTTGAAGTAAAAATAGAAATATGGGTACGAAAAAAGTTGCTGAAACAATTTCTTCTCAAACTTCTTTTGGCTTGAGACCAAATATCCTGGAAAGAGGAACTCCTCTATTAGCATGAAAACAAGGCAAATGTAGCGTATGTTAAACTCCACTCTGCATCGGTGATACAAAGACCTGCCTTCAGGAAACTGCAGAGACTCAACAGTCATGGCCAAGTATGACTGAGACAGGCTTTAGCTCAGAAGAAAATCAGTTTTTTGTCACGGGATTTTGTGGATGGAAACAGAGATTGGTAGGGAAATAGGGAAAAAGGCAGTGGTAACACTCACTCTTTGTTTGGGTTTGTGTCCACACGGACATCACTGTCCCTGCTGCTGTTCTTAACATATGGAAATGTGGGTTTTTAGCCAAGCAAGGAGACAGAACAGACATCCTTAACTCTGCACATCTCTAGGAGTGAGATAAAGCAATATAAGAAGTCCTGTGCATACACTGCTGGATGGCCATGGCCCAGGTCAGTGGGGGAGGCAGAGCACCCCATGCCCTGCTTAAAGAACTGCCCTACACTGAGAGTTGCCTCAGCCCAAAGACCACCACATCACCACTGCTGAAGCTGTACTAGAAAAAAACTGCAATCCAGGCCCAAACTCTGAAGGCCAATCCTAAAAACCATGATTTAAATCACTTTTGTTTAGGACCAGAGGCAATGGACACAAGTTGGATGATGGGAAATTTCAGTGAGACACCTGGATAATTGCTTATTTCAGCTGCTACTGGAACAGATTGTTCATACAGCCATTGGTATCTCCAAACTTGGATGTGCTTGAAATGTGACTGGAGAAGAGTCTGAGCAACCTACTCTAAAAAACTTGCTTTGAACAGGAGGTTGGACCAGATGATCTCTAGAGGTCCCTTCCAACCTAAATTGTGCTACAATTCTGTGAAATGTTGAAAAATAACTGCAAGGTCTGAAATATCCTGGAGCTCAAAAGTAGAACAAACTTTGACTAGCAGTGATGCAAGAAGCAGGACTCCCAGAATTTTCCTGGAGAGAAGATTGAAGAAGCTTGACCAGAACTACCATTCCATTTTTGACTGCAGTCATGCAGATGTTGGCAAGTCACATAACTTATTACCTGAGAGCTGAACTGAACCCTTACTGCTTCATTTCTATCAGACAAAGGTAGTGTCTCTGTCCTGTTGGGAATCAAATTTTAAAAGTCTCTTTTATAAATGCAGGTGTGTTCATAAGCTTCTCAAAACATCATTGATAACAATCCAGAACACTGAAATCTGAAGACTAAAAGAGTAGTTTTGGCATAAAAATTTCCCAGTGAAACAGACAGGATAAGAAGTTGTTCTGGAGTGTAGCAGCTATTCTTCTAAAGTATTTTCCCGCAATTCGAAGGGGGGTAGACAGAACTTATCCGCTAATTGAAAAAAGATTCAAATCTACTGAAATTTTTATCTGGTTACTTTTAGGTTTGATTGTTTCCCACTGGGCCGTGTGTGGCTTGGAGACTTTCCAAATTCTTTTCTTGTAAGCTTTTCTAGGCTATTGGCTTAGGATATGGGTAAAACCCTGAAGATACTGCAGAACACATTCTTTTCTACTTCTTTCTAGCACACTGTCCGCTCCCCAGCTCACACTGGTGTACAGGCCAAGGGATAGAGACCTGAGACAACCTATTCCAGTGCCTCACCACACTCACAATAAAGAATTTCTTCCTAATATCTAATCTAAACACACTCTCTTTCAGTTTGAAGCCATTCCCCCTGATCCTAGTCGTCATGTCATAAGAAGAATGTATTAGTATAGCAGAACCTAAGTAGCTGCTACAGAAAAAAAAAAAATAAATCATGAGTGTATAGGTCATTTCTATGTGAGAATATTTAAAAGTACTTATTACAAAAATACTCTTACCCACATACCCAAAATATAGGGAGACAACAAATGCCAAAACATAAGGCTGGGTACCTTACTGCTGGAGTAGCAAACCGGGATAGGAAGACCTGTCCCTATTATGCCACTGATTTCCTTAGTGAGCTATGGTAACCTACAAAACCTGTCCCTGCTTTTATTCTCCATCTCCAGAACATTTTATGCACAAACACATGGCCAGGGAATTTAGGTCATACAAAGGCAGTAATTTAGCCCTCTGGCTATCAAAATACCTGATCTCTTAATATATTCAGCCAGATTCAAAAGAGATGCTGCTTTACCTTTCCCAGACAGTAAAATTAGAAAGAGTTAGGCATTAATTTGAAGCACAGGGTGTTAGCATGGCATAGCACTTCAAGCATGTCAGCAAATATATATCGTGGGAATAGCAACTACATTGAGCAATGTTCAGTTTAACATTACCTTTTCTGTATAATATTGATGTGGAGAATGGTCCTCCAGTGTTTTATTTTATTGGTTCCAGTAATTATGTGAAACACTGTGTAGTTTGTACTGAAGTATGCAGAAATTAGGACACAACTGCCAATCTGTGCTAGTTATTTCTTGCAGTTGTATTTATCTAATACATGCTGATTTCTTGGCGTCTTTATTTTATGATTATTCTTGTAACTAAACAAATTGGGATGATGCTGAGGCTGGGATAATGCTAGACCTTTCAACCCAACAGTCACAAACAAATTATATTCACGGTAGGTCTGTCAATTATGTGGTTTTAAGCAACATCCTGAGAATTGTCTACTGCAAACAGCTTCTATGCTGGCATTGCTTTTGGCACATTTACCTGAACTGAGCTTAAATCCTACCTGCCTTTCATCCAGATGGGTGACTCAGCTCAGCATTTTTGTTGAAGGAAAAGGAAATCCAGTGCCTTTCTGACACTCAGAAACATGCCGTCGTGGTGTTCGACTACATAATCCTTTTGTCTCAAAAGAAGAGCCCAAGTATATTTCAGAAAGATTGTATTTTTCATTTGGCTTATGGAACACTTATAAACTAGGACTCCTAACTGTGATTCCCAAACACAAAACAAAGTCAAAGGTTACAGCATATGTTTTTGTTTCAGCTTCTCCAAATTACTTGCAAATGTATTCAAACACAATATGAGGAGATACTTTATTTTATTGAAAATAACAGACTACAGGGTGCTGCAAAAAAGGCTGGGGTACCTCAAGCATAAACATGGAAAGAATACATTGGTTTAGAAACTCATAAATCCTTATTTGAATCTGCCAACCTGAAAGCCAAGTAAAGCCCGAAAAAACTATTTTTCCTAAATGCTATGTCTGATTAAGCCATACTATTAAATGACAGCTGAACTTTAACATTAATATGATATTATTTAAATAACTGCATGATTTTTTTTACACTAAAATGATGAATGATTTTTGGACAGCTCAATTGGCATAAAGCAAGAAACCCCTTTAATGAGATTTGACAAAATGGAGACATATGCAGAATATTTGTTACAGCTCATGTCGCAGAGCCCTTCCAGGGGAGACTTGGGTTTGGTTGGTGTCTTTTCTTTTCCTTCATTTTTTTTATAGTTTATTTTGATTGTCTACAGTCACTGAACCATCCCTTTCAATTGCCACTTCCTTCCTCCAAGGATTTTGAATTTAGCTTGTGTCATTTACATATTACTCTTAATCAGAGAATTTTATATGTTACATTTTGGAGTTGGAATTGTAAGAAATCCATGGAATGAAGGCATGAGGTTCAGTCATTTTAACCTTTGTCAATTTGGTATGCAAGGAACTAACAAAGGTATTTTTCTGAGGAGACTTATGAAGAAATAAAGCTTGTGCTAAAAAACAACTTATAAAATTCCAGTTTTCACATGTCCTAAGCAAAGTGGCAATTCAACAACTCTCCTAAAAATTTCTCCTCTTTTTTTTTTTTTTAAAGCAAAGTGCATTAAGCAAATGCACAACATAAAAGCCTGTGGCAAGGGTAATTTCAGACTGAACTCTTCAGAGGATGCACTAAACTCATTATAAACTGTGCTTATTAGAGGGACGCTTTTCTTCTTCAGGAAGCTGAATATATACAGAAATATGGACATCACAGAGAAGCTCAGGTGCTGTTTCACTGAGTAAAGAAGACATATGCAGAGATGCCACTAATTCAAAAAAATCTGTCTGAAAATGCACCGATGTAAGTTTAAGGGGAGAAGCAGTCAATGGATAACTCCCTCCCTTCAGTCCTATGCAGAGTTTTAGGACATTGCATAATTTTCCTTTTTGTATCACCTCATTTTGATCCCACAGACAATTTTCATAATACTGAAAGCATGGAAGAAACATGCTAAAACCACAAGGGTTGACAGCGTGCCTGCCCCATCTACTTAGGTAGAATTGATAATTTTAACACTTTTCTCTGCACATAAACTTATGCTGCCCCAAAACATTTACCCACTTTCTCATTTTAACAGGCAAAAAACGCCATCAAAACACTGAAATCACTCAAAAAGAAGGAACACAGGAAATCATCATCAAAAAGGCTTAATTTTAGAACACACATCCAAACCTCCCGAACAAATACAAAGAAACAAAGATCAGAAATCAGTACACAAGAGCTATCCTTCAGGCTACAGAAAACTCTTTCCATAGGCATGACAAACCCTTCTATCATCTGAAGACATTCTACACAGCAGCCTGGGCAAAAGAAAGTCAGGTACATTCACAAAATGTTGAAAACCGAAAATAAAGGCAGAGAGGGAGAGAAGAAAAGAAAGAGTAGAAATGTCCCTACCTTGGCCTTACCTTCGCAACATTCCCGTCAAAACCCTGGAACTCTTCCCCAGGTTTGCATCTGTTTCTCTAAGCTGGGGAAAAAAGAGTCCCATTAAAGGTAAAAGGCACATGTACCCCATTCTGTACAAAGGACAGGTATTTCTACAGTCATCTGAGTCAATCAACTTCAGGTTTAGTACACAACAAGCTCATAAAGCCACCAAAACTCTGAAATTGAAAAATATTTTGTCTTGTTTTCACTTACATAAATATGAAACCTGGGGAAGGTAAGTCATGGAGGCAACAAAGGTGATTCAGGATGAAGAGCAAAAGCTTTACAAATAAAGGGTTGCAGACAGAAGCTGTGTACATTGGTATCCATAATTCCTATGTGTATGAGTATTGGCCGTCTATATTAGTGAAGGGATCAAGGGATGAAGAGACACATATGCCATGTTCCTGATGCTTTATGAAAAGAACAACATATCTTTCTTTCACTGCTTTTCAAAGACAGCAGTTGAAAGAAAGAAACAGAAATACAAAATAGATCCTTTTAGCAATTCTGTGTAAAAGAAATATGTCTATACTGCCCCTTAAATACAAAACTTGTACTGACCTTACAGCAGCCACCTCTGGCCTAGCTGCTCAAATGCTTTGTGAATAGGATATATATGTACACAAGGAACAGCTGTACAGTATATATGGTGGAGTTTTTTCATATAAGGAACTCTCACTCACTGAAGCAACCATTTTTGTAGTTTATTAAGACAAAGGAAACCTACAGTTTACAGCTACACCTAATTAGCTGTCTTGTTCTACAGCTCTCAAAAATATTGCAAAATAGGTAAAAAGTGAAATTGGGGAGATGAGAAGTCATGAAGCAAAGGAACTTCAAGTTTACTTCTACTGCTTTTTAAAAGGGGTTAAAATGTCCCCTCTCCTCCTGTGTTTATTAGTGTCCCACCAAAGGAAATCCAGAAATGGAGAAGGTTATAGGAAGAATGGAGTTACTCTCCTACTGCCTCTTCTGCCACTGGCAGCTAGAGGAGAGACATCTTTTGACATTTTAGACATCTTGGAACCAGTGGGACACCAAAATCTACAGTAAAAAGAGAATGTAATGATTATGACTATTTCAGTTATGAAATAGCAGGGACCACTGTTTCTAACATGCCCCAAAACACAGCTGTGTGTACATACATAAAAACATTCTTGTCCTTATGAAAGCTGAATATTTACCTCTTCATTATCAAATCAGATTGAAAGGATTACCTGAGTCATTGACTTCTAACTGAAAAAACTTTGGTGTAGTAGACAAAATGCATCCTGTGTTATAAATCCATCAAAAGAGTAGCAGTGCCAAGAAGAGTGGCAGTCTTCCAATAACAAATCACCTTCACCATAACAAGCCACTTTTGTATCTTGAATATTTGAACAGCAGCAATATTAAACCCAGTCTCTATTCTGGAGCACAATACTGTAAATATTTGCTACCAGATTTAATATTGATTACTGAAATCAGTAGTTGCAATCAGTGTCACATAACCTTTTTGCATAAATTTTCTCCTTGTTCTTCTAAAAGCTATTAAGAAAATACCAAGTAGAAGCTGGGACTGGATAACACCAATCAAGTCTTGCTCTCAGCAATATTATATTCAGTGGGAAGGCTTGCACTGACTCTCAGATCTCTGTAATTATGTGCTATGATGGAACAAAGATGAGTATTATATTCCAGGGAGGCCATTCCCTCATTTTTTCCTGATTCATCTAGACAATTCAAGCTCCAGAAAAGCAGTTTAGCCCGGTTTGACACAAGTAACAGAAGAAAAAACGTCACAATAATTTTTAAAAGGCTCATTAAAAAGCCAAGTTCTTATCTATGCTAGAAGGGAATCTGAAGTACAAATGTATGCTTTACATTGGTCTTTTATTATTCATAAAGATGCATTTAACACTTGGGGCTTCTCCTCCCTTTTCACAGAAAAGTAGCGCACTCCTTTTTACCATTAAATGTTTGATCCTAACTTTCCTCTCTTGCTGCAGGATTCTACCTGACAGCTAGAATCAGTGCTGATAGTTAGGAAGGGGAAGCTGAATCTTAGAGGTTTGACAAACTCCTCTAAGCAAGACGACCTCATGTTTTTATGGTAATAAAAAACTCACAAAATAAGCGAAAGAAACATTAAAAAAGAAACAAACATGTACACACATAGTTGGAAGATCTCTAGCTACCTCCCAAGAGAATGCTAAGAAAACACCTTTTCTTCCTGCTCTGGCAGAAAAAAAACCCACACGAAGAGATTCAAACTGTAAGTTTGTTTTTATTTAAAACTGGATTATCTGATTGCAGTTCTTCCATCATTTCTTTACCAATACCAGCACACCACAGAGGTGTGGAATGGAACTGGTGGAATGTGAACCTCTCAAATAGTGAATGTTTCACAGAACTGCTGTAGTGAAAACATTTTGAAACAGACTTTGATATTAGCAATGGCAAATCCACATGGTGTTTAAAAATAATATTAAGAATAATAATGAGAAAGCAGGAAGATGAACAAGATGCTGATATTGATATCTTGTCTGCCTTAGACAAATTTTGATGTTTTCCTAAAAAATGTTGCATCTTTTAATGTATCAGGCCAGTTAACCTATCTGACTTGTAGCAGAGCTTTTATCCCTTCTGTTTGCCTTCTAAAGAAAAATGTAGTTTTATTCTACAGACAGGAAAATTCATATATGAAAATTTAATCAAACTATTGAGATATTAACTTATTTATATTTTGCTCATAAAAAAAGCCTTCCTAATTTTCCCAACATTGAAGTATTAAAGCTGACAATTGCATTCCAGAACACAAGTTTATTCCCTGGTTGATAAGACAATAACTCCATGTATTTAATGTACAGCTATTATGCATTGATAGAGTATCATCTGCGCTGGTCTTAAAAAACCTCCAGAAAATGGAAAACTTGCCAAATTATCCAGGATCTTCCCTAAAGGTTTATCTGAGTGTATATAGACAGCTGGGACAGGTCCACCCATATGGCTCCACTGGAGAACTTTTCTGAATTCCCTAAAGGAATTTTAATAAAGAAATATTTGAAGTGGCTTATGATAAAAAACTTGGAATTTGAGATCTTCTGTTATGACAAGAGGTTTTTTTACTGCACTGTGGTGGAGTGTATTTGTACTGCACTTTCCTAGAATACCCTTCTTATTTTTAGTCTTGTTCTTTGCATCTTACAGGTTTGTCATCAAAGAAATTTGCTCCTCAGGTGGAGAGCAATGAAAAGGAAAAGTTCTGTTATGAACCATGTGTACATTGAGTGATCAGAAGTATATCCCTGGGAATTCTAACATCAGCAGAAAGGAACACATGGCATTCATCTCCATTGCCTAGGTTTTATTTGTCCAGCTAGAAACAGAAAAGCATTTCAGACTCAGCAGTCACTGGGGAGGTAGGCAGTAGAGGTGAAATAAGACAGCAAGTTGCCAGAACAAAACTTGGTTGATCCTCACAATTCTTAGTTACATTTTGTGATTTAGGTATATTTAGTGTTTTAAAGTAGCTAATGCCCAGGACTTCAGAAAGCAACTGGTACAGCTGGCAGAAAATGCCTCATTAATGCTGTTAAAGGATGCTTTACCAATTAAAGCTATCCAGGTAAAGAAACTCCCTGGGACAGAGAAAGGAGTTTTTTTTAAGTGCCACTGGTCAGTTAAGAGATGCGTGGGAGAACCTAGCTTTGGCAAAACTGGACACTTGGGAAAGTATCTGAACAACACGTCATGGACAGAAACTCCTGGTTCCATGAGCAGAAAGCAGAGATGGAGAGGCTGGGTTCCCACACAGAAGTTCAGAGAACTTGTACACATTGGATGGGATGGGCTTCTGAGCATCTCCATTATCTCTGCAGAGTAGAGCTGATCCCCATGGAGGCCACATCAGCCAAAAGTGACATAGATATGTTACCTTGGCTGCAGACACAGGGCAGCAGTGCCAGCTCTTTCACACAGACCTGCCTAAGGGGATGTTATTTGCATCTTCAGCTACAAAAAGTAAGGCTGACCAACTATTAGAAGCTCACTTATGATACTGAACTGTTTCAAAGGAAACCCAGGAAGTCATTGGAACTGACACTATAACAAACCCTTCAAAGGACAGAACACTGATCTAACTGTGATAGCAACAGAAAATTTGCTTCCAACAGCAGATTTGGTGACTACAGTGTGACTCCTCATCAGAGAGACCTGGCAGGATGGGGCCCATGTAAGATACTTCGTAAGTTCTCCACTGCAGATGGTGGTTATATCTCATCTGGATTATTTTTGCATGCACAAAGAACTTGCCCAATGCAAATAAAATGCAGAATCAGCAATTACTTATTATCGAACTTACCCTTTCCCGAGCACGCTGTATCTTCTCTCTGTCATGGCTGAGGTTTTCAAGCATCTCCTGTCCAATCTGCTCTGCATTAAAAAATTAAAATGTAAATCATGAAAAATACAGCTTGTGACTGCAAGGCCCTAAAATGCCAAGTTAGATTGTAGCAACAGCATTTAATACATGTGGTAGCCTAATCACTCCTCCTAACTGCAAAGAGGAATACATCATTATACTAAATATTAAGTTTTTCAAGCAACATAAAAATGAAGAAGCAAATCAAACCAGAAGCTATCCCTCTACAGTCTCTTGAGGTTGTCTAGGCCCTGGGAATTGATGCTGACCTTTGATTTATGAAACAAAGGCAAGAACACTTTCAGACTTGCTCTAGGTGCTGGGTGCTCATACTTCCTATCTACTCCTTAAGCCCAAGGAAGTCAGTAAGCCTTTGCTTAAACACCAGCCATCCTTGTACATCTAAAGACACTGAGAAGTCATATTAGAAGAAAACCACTCTCAGTGCCTCTCAGCATTTACCATTGATGCTTAAATGAAAGCTTTTTCAGGCTCAGCCCAGTTACTGGTGTCTGCTTTGCTCCACCACGGACTGTTTCTGGCTGGCTTAGAGATAGGCTGTAATCTCCTGATGTTTTCAACAGCAGACAGACACATTAATTTATAGTCATCACCGTTTGTTTACACAGGGGTTGTTTGCTTCCGCAGCTTACGCTGAACCAAAGGTTGCAAAATTATAGTGGAGAGGCCTCAAGATATGGTACAAAGACAACACAAGATGCCAAAACTTTACTCTTCAAACAGCTTCAATCAAATGCTTCTCTAACACTGAAATATTAGCAGCAAGTATAGAGAAGAGATCTTAATCTTCAAAGCTCCATAGAAATATTAAGAAACCCTCCCTGTATTTCCCCGAAGGAGAAAAATAAGTTAAATCATTCCCATTTTACAGAGGGGGAAGCAGGCAGAAGGAGCTGAAGCAGCTGTAGCTTTGCCTCAGGATACGCAGCACGTGTGAGACAACCAGCATTTCTGTGCACATTCATTTAGGGTACTTAGCAGGCTTACCAGAGATACGCACCAAAACAGCAAAACTACAAAAACATGGGGTTTTTTTCCTAGACAACAAAAAAAATGCCTTGCTTTTGTTCTGGTGAGTGAGTGGGATCTTAAAATGTCATTATTCAGGGAGTCTTGAGAAAATGGATCATTAAAAATTCACCCATATGTTAGTAAACATGATTATGATTTTTTTTTTAATTGATACAGTCCATTTTTAAGGAACAATCCAAAGTAGAATCGCCTTAAACTTTAAAAGTTTGAGACAAGCAATGTTATTTTTAAATCCATTTAACACAAGGCACAGAGTCTGCCAGATAAAGTCTGAGGAAATTCATTACATATATATTTTTCTATCAGTTGCCAAGTACAGTACAAGTAAGATAAATATTTCCTCTGACCACAAATTGACATCCTCATTATGCTATCTTGTCCCTCTTGGCTTGCTGCTCTTTACTTTTAGCTGTATATACAATGCCTCCCAAAGGTGAAATGTGGTAAGATACATGGGTTTGGAGTTAGAAAGGCGGCACAGTGCAGTGCAGTTACACAAATGGCAGCCTCAGAAAGTGATTCACGAGAGCCTTGCCTATGTTTGCATGTCAAAGGACTTACAGGATGGAACTATTCTGAGCTTTTCCTCATTAAAGCACGCAAAATACTGTAATACACAGATACATGTCTTCAATGCAATCTAGGGGAGAAAAAAACAATGCAAAATCCCTTAAAAAGAAAGTGGGGAAAAAAAATCAACAAATTACTAACCTAGTAGCATGAGGTGAAATGATAATAAATGTATTTAGTACTAAAAATTATATGTATGTTTGCAGACATAAAGGACTATGAGGTGCAGATTTTCCTTCAAAGGAATAAGTATAAAATACATGGCTAAAATGGTTTGGTATCTCATGAACAAAGTTCAAAAATATCTTTGTAGGAAACAGTTTTATTTTTATTACACCAATTTTAAATAAGTTACTGTGGGGTTTGTTTTTTTTTTCATCTTCTTCCTGTCACTGGCAAGTTCACACTCTTAGCTTTTTATAATGATTGAGTTTATTTTCCAACCATCAATGTGACAGCAGCATCAACTGTAAGTGAGGGTAAAACACCGTCACTTTGACGAATAGTGTATTTTCCTCTCATTGTCGATGACTGAAGACATCAATAAATAAGGAAGGAGAGCATGTCAGCCAGAATATCACAGAATGAATTGCTGATATGACACTTAGGGATTAAACCTTCAGCCATGAAGTTCAACCTAGCAGAGGGGTCTGAGAACTGAGATAGTTGCGTTTCTTCCCAGCAGCCTCTATAGATAAATAATTGGACGGATCATCAATTTTACAGGAGCAGCTTTACTCTACATGCACTTTCGTTGATGATCTTTGGCCCTTTTTGGGCTAAAATAACAACATAAGTTGAACAAAGAGACATGATGGAGGTAACAATCTCACAATAAATTTGCGAACATAAATTGACACCTTTATCCTCTTCATATCCCCATTCTACTCCGAAAATTCATTGATGACAGTGAAACTTGATTTTTATCTGGAAGGTCAAGGCAGTCAAACAAAAATATTATTAAACAAAGAAAATAAAGACTTCTCAATGATATGAAGACATGTCTCTTTACTCGGTTTGCAACTGGAAGTACCTGGGACTAGGAAAAATGTAGCATTAGCCCACAGTACAGCTAATTACAAGCTTGAT
Organism: Corvus moneduloides; assembly: GCF_009650955.1. Taxonomy (NCBI): domain Eukaryota; kingdom Metazoa; phylum Chordata; class Aves; order Passeriformes; family Corvidae; genus Corvus; species Corvus moneduloides. Next base: position 9,086,197 of record NC_045483.1, read on the forward strand.
ATCATTGCTATCTCCTTGCTACCATTTTTCAAGTTTCCCCACAACTCTGATGTTTTCCTGCCAGTTAAAACATTCATCTATGTAGCAGATTTGTGCTTTTAGTGCAAGGATGCTGTATAGATCTTTCCAGCCTACTTATAATGCAAGTCATTGATGAAGCTACTACAGTTATGTGAAAAGGTCAGGTTTGTAAGATATACTGTAGTGCAGATGCATGAATTAAGACCAATACACAAACTGAAGGGTGTTGCCTGTTGACAGTAATGGTGTTATTTCCATAGAATCTTAACAATGTCAATTATTTGGGGATTATGCCAACCTTTCAGTTGTTTTGTATGGACAATGTTTAGTACAGTGCACTCCCAAGTCCTACCAAAGACTGAGTGGTGCTGCCTCTTCTAACTGAAATTCCCAAAGAGATGCATAAAATTATGTTCTAAAATTACAGCTAAACTGTGAGAAGCAGAAGGGTGAATGCATTTACATCATTATTATCTGTGTACTGACAGAGGGCAGGAATATTCGATAGAGCAATTATCTCAGTCTTAAACAATGCTGTGATGGCCAGGAAAAAAATATTTCTGAAAACGTACATAATATTAACAAGCATCACCCTTAAATTGTGAATGCTAAAATTCACAGCTCGAAATGTATTCTGCCCTAAAGGTGTTTGAATAAAGTATGGGAAACCATCCTCTTTAGTGCCGAGCACTTCAAAAATGCCATGTTGTGAGTCCAACAAAAATGGTGCCTGTTTCTATGAGACTGTGTTATGCAAGAAAAATGTAACATTTCTTATCCTAAACCACTGAAATTAATTAGAAGAATAAATACTCTTTCCCCACCTGAAGAAAAAACAGCACCCCCCACCCTAAAACCCAACTTCCCCCTTCATATGTGCACAAATTGGCACATGGTTTTCAACTTTTATGTTGAGATAAACCCAAAAGACAATGATCACTTCTAGCAATGCTTTGCACTCCTGAATAAGCCCTTTCTTTGGAATTTGCCTGTAACCTGTATGCAGTATTTATTTATACCTACAAATTGTAATTATTTAATACGTGGTCCACAGAGCTTGATTTCTAATACCTACACACACATCAAGGACGCAAAATAAGTTGTGCTTGACTGGTTTTTCTTCTACTTTTTTTGCCTCCAGCCATTTAAGAATTTATGTGCTTTATCAGCTAAACTGATTCTGAAAGAGTTTTTTCTAATCACTCAAGTCAATAATACTTCTTTCCCCTAAGAATGACTAATATATTTACTCAAGAGACAGGAATGACATGGAATGAGCCTTCCAGGCTTTAGAATAAACAAGCATGCATTTTTATGAATTTTGAAGACAGACTCCCCATTTTCCTTTTCATACGAAAAATAAAATAATCCAGCATAGTTTATAGAGCACTTTTTCTCTCAAAGTGTACCCTGTGTGTGTGCATATATATGTGTGTGTATATACATATATATACACATATATATATGCAAGTGTCATAACATGCAGCAGATATCTCGATATGATTTAAAATACAAAAAAAGCTTAAAACCAACCAAATCACAGAGAGGATGGCTGGAAACATGATTTGCCCAATCTCATCATATATACAATGCATGCATCTGAGCTATGTAATTAGAGGTTGGAAAAGACAAATTAATTTACACTGGGAAAAGCAGAAGATCATGATGAAAATCAAGATGGCTGTTCTACAGAATCATGAAATCCACCAAAAAACCCCACTGTGTGTTGATCAGAGAAGGAATGGAGAACAGTTCCAGGCCGAGATCCTCAGCCCTGCCTAGTGAGCAGTGCCATTTGGGGAGTGCAATTGTGTATTGTCTTTACACGGAGACATCCCATGCTCTGAAGATGTAGCAATAGTCTATAGAAGATTTTTGGAGACTATGCTGACACAGGCTGGGACTTTTTTTTCTAAAAGCCACTCTGCTTTGGACGGGTTAAAAGTTTTGATTTTAGGAGACTAGGATAAATCAACAGCAGTGTCTGGGAAAAAATGCTAGAAAGTGTTAAAAGCTCGCTGTTCAGAGGTGACAGCAAGCAGATTTACAAACTTGGAAAATATAGGTTGCAGGAGTTGAAGAATTCAGGGCTGAGTCAAACACCTTATGCATCTGACAGCAGAAAGTTAATAAAGAAAGTGATGACATATCTTGAAGTATAGGGACACCAGTAAAAGTCCAATAAATTCCCCAGTTCACAGCTGACATATATTAACATCGAACAGCTGATATAATTAGAAGCAGAAGGATTTAGATCATTAAGGTTATTAAAAAACAAGAACATGTTAATACAGATAAATGAAGGATAATGTAACAGCCATAAGCCAATGGAGAGACAATTTGTAGAGCATTTACAGAACAGTGAAACATGAGTTAGTGCTCAAATGCCTCGAGAGTCTGCCATGAAGATGCTAATCTGCATGCTGCTAAGTGGTCACTTAACACAATAAAATAAAAATTAGCTACATTTTATAGGGATTAGTTGGCTTCTTCAGCAGAAGCAAATGCCATACAAGTGGAAAGAGCACTGGCAATCCATCGCATTCACCAAGGACATCCAACTCTTCCAGAGCTGTCAGAAGCTCAGTTGCAAGAGAGGATAAAAGAAGTTGCCCAGTCTTACTGTGGAAGCAAGTAACATCTAAGAATACCTCCCAAACTTCCAAAGTCCAAGATGTCCACCAAAGTAAAAATACAAACATTTCTCAAATGAAAAGGTCTCCCTATAAGCTATAATAGATGTTCATGAAATTATTTTTATTGGCCAAGAGCAAAAAGCGTTGCTTGATACTGAGGTCAGGGAAGCCAGAAAGAAAAACATCCAGAACACCTAATCAGAATTCAGTCTTTGTGCTCTGTTCAAAATAAAGAAGAAAAGATATTTGAGGAAGGTGCCACATGCCTTTAAGAACAAACTGGGAGCATTTCATAACCAACACCTCCCATGGTCCAGGCCTGGCTTGTCCTTCCCCAGTAAAAAAAAAGGCAGATGAATGGGAAGAAAATAGGATAAAGAAAGAAGAAAGATGATATATGACAGACCTACTAACTTCACCTCCAGTTGCTTTTTCTATTTCTAAAGTTTCATACCTTTTCTGAAATTGTAACTTCCATCAATCTGCTGGTAAAAAACAACTCATTTCTCACTAACTGATGTATTTTTTTTCTGTCTACTCCCATCACCAATCTAGCTGAGCTCCCTTACTAACATCCTCACAGCAACACTCACAGGAGGTGGCAGACTTTGATTCTGCTGAGCACTTGTCTCCATTGAAGGCTGGCCATTGTTCTTGCCATGCCCCAGCCCAGCAGTGCTCGTCTGCTCCAAATTCCTCCCATTGCATCTTCCTCCCCTACCCTCTTCCTTCAAATAAGTTCTAAGGCAAAGAGAAATCTTTCCTTAGTGCATCAATAAGTAAACAGCTTGCTACCCCCATTTCAATCACCAGTAACGTAAACTTGGGAGCCAACCCTCAGCATCTTCTTTTGCTACTACTTTTAAGTGCTCCCAGGATGGAAGAAGCCCCTGCTTGCTCTGAGCTTGGTGCAGGAATGGGTGATGTTTCACTGCAGTACTGCCAGTCTTGAACTTATCTGAAAGTGATTTAGCAGGGGAGAGTATTAAAATCCTGATTGCATCTAAATTAAGTTGCAGAAATACATCCTCTAAAACTTGAGTCACAAACCATCACTTAATTAAACTTGTGACTCCAAACAGCACCAAGATGACACAATGGTGATCTTTGGTTCATCTAAGGCTGGATTAATAATCATTATTTAATCAAAAGTGCTCCACCATCTACCCAGTTTGCTATAACCTCAGAGCAGTACAAATAATTACTCTGGACTCCTCATTACTGGTTATTTTAAAGACTTAAAAACTGCAGGCAGAGAGTTGGCAACTTAAACTCCTGCACTGATCAGCTTGAGGCTCATAAAGTTGGCCCTGTCTCTAGAGCTGATCCACTCTTAAAGCAGTAAGTGCACTTCAAGACACAGAGCTAAGCACAAAATAGATGAGACAGCCTATTAGCCAACCAGCAAATAGAAAAAGAAGTTACATTAGGTTTTCAAAAGAGAAGAAAATGTGTTGAAATTCTGAAATACGTTTTAAAATTGAAGAGTGGAGTGAGAATTTTTTTCAATCTTATTTAACTACACAAAACCACAGTATATGACATTTAGGTAGTACAGTGATGAAGAACAAAGACTGCTAGTTATGTCTGTAAGCACTGGAACAATTTATTTTTGTTTCAAACTGATTCTTTATGACCCATTTATGTGGCTTAAACTTCTCAATAGTAACAAGAATGTTTTGCAGTGTCTCCTCTGGACATCAGAAGACCTATGAGAAGAATATATCCTTCAGCTGTTTCAATCTGAGAAAGTGCTCCTTGAAGCAAAAAGCAAAGTCAACATCAGAAAGTAAAGCCAGAGCCAAATAAAATTACATTTGGGTTTGTTCAGGTTTCTCCCAACATCCTGATGTACCAGATTTATCTTGAATCTACAGGCCAATTAGAAAGTCAGGAAAGCTGGCAACATAAACAAGAAGTCTATGCCTGTTTGATCTTTAATACTTCCATGGAGCTAAAGAGTGTTTTAACCTTTCTTGCACTGTTCAGAAATTCATTTTAAATGTGAATGGAACTATCTCCTGCTGTATTCACATTCATATTTAAACAATGAAAAACAGAAATAAAATAGCACCCAGACATTAGAAAAAGAAAACAAACCTAGAAAACGATTAATAAATAATGCTTAAACTCATTGACCAGTGCAGTCGTCTGTACATAAAGAAAGTATTCTGTAAACAGCGTGTGTATATAAAAAACCCCATATATATAAACTTTCTAAAACATGGTAAAGCCCACAAAGCAGGTGAACAGCTCAGCAACCTCGGAGCTGGCTTCAGTGCAACTCACTCTTTGAATACGAATTAGCAGTGGGTAATCGCAGCATATTTATGAGGCCTTTTGCCTGGTCCTTCTCTCCAGTGAATGCTGTATTATTCATTGCGTGTGCCCTGACCCCAGTGCGCTCCTGTTCTGACAAATCATACTTGATTAAGACAAATCTTTATTAGTTAGCTAGTCAACTTCCCCATTTATCATTTGCAAATCTCATTCCCTTTTTCGGGTACAGTAAAAAAGTAACTGAAACCGAAACCATTTTTTCTCCGTAGGAAATGAAATGCTTGTTACAGCCAGTAAGTGCAAGCAGAAGCCTAGAAGTCAGTAACAGATGACAAAACAAAGGTTTAACAGGCATAAATTACAAATGGGGCAAAACTCTAACACAACAGGGTGTCTTGGATAGGCTGAGGAAACATTAATTAGCTTATCCTTTCAATGTTTCCCATTTTTTTCACAAATTTAATCTCTCAAAATCTAAATGTCATAAAACGAAATGCATTGCAAAGTCGGAGGATGAAAGCATCAAAGTTTAAAAAATAATAATAAAGAGAATGCTGAGGAAGGTTATTGTTCAAGGTTTCTACCAATCCTAAAAAAACACCTGTTAAAAGGAAGAAAAATGAGTACCAAATTACTAATGAAGCTTTAGTTTCCCTTGAAATTGCATTGTCTCTCTAAAGAGGTGGCAATTTGGAGAGGAAAAACCCCTTTCAAGACAATGTTAGTTTATTAATTGGGTAATTTACAACTAGAAAACCATGTGATGTGCAATGCACAACAGTTTTGCTTGCAGAGAACGATGTTTCTTCTACCAGGACTCTGGCGATCTGAAGCAGCTACTTGGAAGTGGAGGGACAAGGGACAGAGGGAAGGGACAGTCTGTAGCTCATTGGGCTGTCTCAGTTCAAGTTCCAGCTCTACCCCAGAATTTTATTCTCTGGAGGGATCTCTAGGAAATGCTCACTTGGCTGTATTTTTGTTTGGTGATGAAGTTTAGTAGATTGTGCATTTTATTACATTTTGAATCTTGGTTATCTACATTGTGATATTTATACTCATCAGTTAGAATCTGTGTTCATTTGAAATATACAGCAATTAAAAAACCTGCACCTAAAGGACAAAACATCAAGATAAACATCTCCGTGCTCCTTACCCAGCACACTCCTTACAGACTCCAGTCTTCCTCCACTTACACCTTCCCATCTCAAGCCATCTTTCCTTTGTTTTATTTGTTTGTTTTCTTTTTTTTTTTACCCTGCAGGACTAATGCAGCTATGGATTCTGCTGCTTTTTCACACACATGAGCTAAGTGCTAGTTATTTCCATCTGCAATGTTGCCTTTGATTACACACAGAGCAATGCTGAGAAAACCACTCCCTCACTAAACCCACAGCAAGGGTTCAGAGGGAACAATGAAATATACTCAATGG